>NW_004444234.1:1014717-1042605 GCF_000243295.1 Trichechus manatus latirostris | reverse complement strand
ATTTGATGTTCTAGGGTTTCAGGATTGTTGATTCTCTGTTTGGCTTAGTTTTTCGGATCTTTGTTGTGGAGGGACGGCGTGGTGCTTCTGCCTAGACCGCCATCTTGCCGGAGTCCCCCAGAGATAAGCACTTTAAAACAAGTAAATATTATTTCTATATAAGTTTGAATGATAAATTTAAACAAGAGCTTTAATATGCAGAAAATGCATACTGCTGTTAAAGCAATATTCTGAGTCTTAATTCATATTCAAATATTTTATCTTTAGTAACTTCAAAACAAAGAGAAAATGAGTTGAACAGATGTGATCTTGGTAGGATTCTACTCTTTGAAGAATGCCATGTTGAGCTATCACCAGCTTGAAACTCAAGGAAAAGAATAAAGAGTGAGTTTTATCAGGTTCCAGAAGGATACTCAAAGATGATTTATAATATAGCATGCCTGGGCATCTCAATTGGAATGGTTAAAAAAAAAGCTGCATGCTAGTGGAAAACACTGAAAAGTAAACAATAAAATATTCATTTTTCTGGATAAAGAGTAATCTTTCCTTGAACTTAGTTTCACAACAAAATAGAGAAACCTTTATGTTTGTTATAAAACTGAAATGTTTTACTTGTACATTCTGAGATAATTGTGCCTTTGTGCTATATTTGTTTAATACATACTGTCTTCCCTCTTTTTTTTTTTAATCTGCAATTGTTCTTTTCCACTGTTTTCATAGAAACTACCTGCTTGATAATCTCATAAGACAATACAATCATTGATATATAGGGCATATATTGAATTGATTGATGGCACAGTCTCTGAGCCAGATTGCTTGGTACACATTCTAGAACTATCATTTATTAGCTGTGTGAGCAAGGGCAAGCTATTTGATTTATGTCTTTCTAAATTTCTTCAACCATAAATGTAGATAACAATAGTATCTACATCATAGATTACTCTCAAGATTAATGTATATTTGATTTTTATCAATCGATTGATCTATCTATTGTTCCTGCATGGCACAAAGGGTTAAGTGCTCGATATTAGCCTAAAAGTTAAAATTTGAACCCACCCAGGGACACCTCAGCCAACCAGCTTCCAAAAGGTCACAGCCATGAAAACCCTATAGATCACAGTTCTCCTCCGACACATATGGGATAGCCATGAGTCAGAATAGACTCAACAATAACAAAACTATCTATCTATCTCTATCATCTTTGTAGAACAGTGTCTGATACATAGTAATACATGTCAGGTATTATTATTATTTCAGCACATATATTTTCAAAATCTCCTCTTTGTCATGGCACCGGGCTGGGTACTGAGTATATCACAGTCCACAAATACAAAGCCATAATCTCACGGAGCTTTTGGTCGAGAGGAGATTCTTAACACTAAACAAGCAAGTGGGAGTATGAAGCTGTGGCATGCTATGGTAGTATATAGCTGGAGGAGTGGTGAATAAGATAGCCTTCGGTAAGTCAGAGAAGATCTCTCTGATTAAAAAGGGTTTAGCAGAGAGTTTTGTCTTTATTTTACTCCTAATTTTGTAACAAATTTGTGATATGACCAATCACCAAGTATGCCTCTGAGATACTTTAAAGTTAACCCAAGAGAAAGGATTAAGTTTTCATTCACTGGATCCAGATCTGAACCTAGAAATTGGTCAGGAATGGAAGCAGTTCCACAAAGGGACTACATGGGATCCTTCTCACCTGGGACCTGATATTCTTTCTGTGTATCTACTAAGTTTTTATGCTTTAATCCTCTGATTCCTCTGTATATTCATGGTTCCTGCTCTCAATTAATTCTGGTTTGCACAGAGCATATCATGACCTCTCCAACTCCCCTCAAGTTCATAGTGGCATTTCAGATGTTGTAACACTAACTGAATATTTTCTTTAGGAGAGAAAAATCCCATCAATACTTTTGGACAGTGTATGGATTATGTGTATTTTTTGTAAGATGTTGAGCAACGAGTTCAGTGAGCTGGAGGGAGGAATAGGCTGAAGAATGGGGAATGACATCTTGTGTGGTAAAACATAGTTATGAGTATAACAACCATTTTCACTTACAGGACGGGACTATAGATGTGTAGTACAAGCCAGCTTTAACTATAAAACACGTACATTCTTCTAGGACTTAAGATTTTAAAGATGCCTCCATGCTTATACATTGCAGAAGGGTCAATAAATTTGTTCACCCATTATGGAGAGAAATTTGAAAATATCTACTGAAATTAGAAATGCACATTCTCTTTGACCCAGTAATTCTGTTCCTGGAGATTTATTATAGAGGTATACACGCTCATGTACTAAATAAAGTTTTAACAGGATATTCATTACAAACAGGTTTGTCTTTGATCCTTTCTGAATTAATTTTTGTTTATATATGGTATGAGATAGAAGTTCAACTTCATTGTTTTGCATGTCAGTATGTCTTTTTCCCAGTGATAATCAGTTTGTAATTCAGTTTAACCAGTAGTTTTTGATGATTGATTGTCAATAGTAAAAAAAAAAAAAAAAAAAAATCAATATTACATTTATATTTCCTCCACTGGATACTAGATATTAACCACAGCAGGTATATGTTACATGCATAGAAATCATAAATTTAATTGTCTACCCTTTTACTGTTCCCTAATGAGAACATCAAATCTCAATTAAATTTAGATAATAAGTAGCTATAGAAAAGTTGTAAGCAAACAAACAAAAAAAATAGTTATTCTGGAAGTTAAACTCTACAAAGATTAATCTCACACAAATTAATATCTGAAAAAAAATTGACATGCTTTTTAATAAAATATGCACTGATATTTTATGCTCTGCCTAGGAGTAGGAGGATAAACAACTGAATGGAAATACATTGATATTCTAATTAAAAATTGCTTTCTAAAAACTGTCTAAATTATTGATGTATTTTCAATATTTTGATTCATTCTAGAAACAATGACATCAGAAAAGGCCTTTAAGAATTTAAAGCACATAATATATTAGTTTGTTGACTTATTTTTTTGTTTCATAATTTCAGTGGCTCCCCAAAACAGATATAGTACTTTCATCAAATCCAAATATGTAGAATATATATACATATATATATACACATATACACACACACAAATATATATATATATGTTGTTGTTAGTTGCCTGTCAAGTTGGTTCTGACTCATAGCAACCCTTTATATAACAGAAAGAAACACTCAGTATGTGGTCCTGTACCATCCTAACAATCCTTACTATGATTTAAGACCATCGTTGCAGCCACTGTGCCAATCCATCTCATTGAGAGTCTTCCTCTTTTTCAGTGACCCTCACTTTACCAAGGATGATGTCCATTCCAAGGACTGATCTTTCCTGATAACATGTCCAAAGTATGTGAGATGAAGCCTGGCCATCCTTGCATCTAAGGAACATTTTGGCTGTACTTCTCCCAAGAGAGATTTATTCTTTCTTTTGGCAGTCCATGGTATATTCAGTATTCTTAGCCAACACAATAATTCAAACGAGTCAATTTTTTTTTCCCATCTTCCTTACTCATTGTCCAGCTTTTGAATACATATGAGATGATTGAAAATACCATGGCATGGGTCAGGCACACCTTTGTCTTCAAGGTGATATCTTTGCTTTTTAACACTTTAAAAGAGGTCTTTTGCAGCAAATTTGCCCAATGAACTATGTCGTTTGATTTCTTGACAGCTGGTTCCATGGGCATTGATTGTGGATCCAAGTATAATGAAATCCTTGACAACTTCACTATTTTCTCCATTTATCATTATGTAGCTCATTGGACCAGTTGTGAGGATTTTCCTTTTCTTTATGTTGAGGTGTAATCCATGCTGAAGATTGTACTCTTTGTACTTCATCAGTAAGTGCTTGTCTTAGTCATCAAGTGCTGCTATAAGAGAAATACCACAAGTGAATGGCTTTAACAAAGAAAAATTTATTTTCTCACAGTCTAGTAGGTAGAAGTCCAAATTCAGGGTGTCAGCTCCAGGGGAAGGCTTTCCTGTTGGCTCTGGAGGAAGGTCTTGTTATCAATCTTCTCCTGGACTAGTAGCTTCTCCATGCAGGAACCCAGGGTCCAAAGGATGCAATCTACTCCTGGCACTGTTTTCTTAGTGGTATGAGGTCTCCACGTCTCTCTGCTGGCTTCTCTCGTCTACATCTCAAAACATATTAGTTTTAGACACTATGTAATCTTGTAGATCTCATCAGTGTAACTGCTGCTAATCCGTTAACATCATAGTGATAGGATTTACAACACATAGGGAAATCACATCAGATGACAAAATGATGAACAACCACACAATACTGGGAATCATGACCTAGCCAAGTTGACAGATACTTTTGTGGGACACGATTCCATCCATGACAGTGCTGCAAGTCCTCTTCAATTTCAGCAAGCAAGGTTGTGCCATCTGCGTATCGCAGGTTGTTAATGAGCCTTCCTCCAACCCTGAGGCCACGTTCTTCTTCATGTAGTCCACCTTCTTGTGTTATTCGCTGAACATACAAATTGAATCAGTATGGTGAAAAGCTACAAACTTGATGGACACCTTTCCTGACTTTAAGCCATGCAATATAATCTTGGTCTGTTCAAACAACTGACTCTTGGTCTATGTACAGGTTCCTCATGAGCACAATTAAGTGTTCTGGAATTCCCATTGTTCGTAATGTTAACCATAATTTGTTACGATCCACACAGTTAAATGCCTTTGCATAGTCAATAAAACACAGGTAAACAACTTTCTGGTATTCTCTGCTTTCAGCCAAGATCCATCTGACATCAGCAATAATATCCCTCATTCCGTGTCCTCTTCTGAATCTGCCTTGAATTCTGGCAGGTCCCTGTTGATGTACTGCCTTTGAATGATTTTCATCAAAATTTTACTTGTGTGAGATTTAATGATATTTCTCAATAAATATATATATATTTATATATTTACACATATATACTTATACATATATATATACACACACACACGTACATTTATTTATATAGGAAGAAGGACCTGGCGGTCTATTTCTGAAAAGAGTTAGCCAGTGAAAATCTTCTGAATAGCAGGGGAATATTGCCTGATACAGTGCAGGAAGATGAGCCCCACAGGTTGGAAGGTACTCAGAAGATGACTGGGAAGCTCTGCCTCCTCAAAGTAGAGTCGACCTTACTGATGTGGATGGAGTCAAGTTTTCAGGACCTTCATTTGCTGATGTGGCATTACTCAAAATGAGAAGAAACAGCTGAAAACATCCATTAATAATCAGAACGTGGAAAGCACGAAATATGAATCTAGGGAAATTAGAAATCATCAAAAATGAAATAGAATACATAAATATCCATATCCTAGGCATTAGTGAGCTAAAATGGACTGGTATTGACCATTTTGAACCAGCAAATCATATGGTCTACTATGCTGGGAATAACATCTTGAAAAGGAATGGCGTTGCATTCATCATCAAAAAGAACATTTAAAGATTTGTCTTGAAGTACAATGCTGTCAGTGATAGGCTAATATCCAGAGGCCTTCAAGGAAGACCAGTTAATACAACTATTATTCAAATTTACACACCAACCACTAAAGTCAAAGATGAAGAAATTAAAGATTTTTACAAATTTCTGCAGTCTGAAATTGTTCAAACATGCAATCAGGATGCACTGATAATTACTGGTGATTGGAAAGGGAAAGTTGCAAACAAAGATGAAGGATTGATAGTTGGAAAATACCTTGGTGATAGAAATGATGCCAGAGAGCACATTAGAGAATATTGCAAGACCTAAGACTTCTTCATTGCAAATACCTTTTTTCAACAACATAAACAGTGACTGTTCTCATGGACCTTGCCAGATGGAATACACAGGAATCAAATCTACTACATCTGTGAAAAGAGACAGTGGAAAAGTTCAATATCATCAATCAGAACAAGGCCAGGGGCTGACTGCAAACAGACCATCAATTGCTCATATGCAAGTTTAAATTGAAGGTGGAGAAAATTAGAACAAGTCCATGAGAGCCAAAATATGACCTTGATTATACCCCACCTGAATTTAACCAGTATCTCAAGAGTAGATTTGACACATTGAACACTAATTATTGAAGACCAGACAAGTTGTGGAATGACATCAAGGACATCATACAAGAAGAAAGCAAGAAGTCATTAAAAAGACAGGAAAGAAAGAAAAGACCAAAATGGATGTCAGAAGAGACTTTGAAAGTTACTCTTGAAAGTCAAGTAGCTAAAACAAAAGGAAGAAACGATGAAGTAAAAGAGCTGAACAGAAGATTTCAAACAGAAGCTCCAGAAGACAAAGAAAAGTATTATAATGACATGTGCAAAGACCTGGAGTTAGAAAACCAAAAGAGAAGAACACACTCGGCATTTCTCAAGCTGAAAGAACTAAAGAAAAAATTCAAGCCTCAAGTTGCAATATTGAAAGTTTAGACGAGGATAATATTAAACGATACAGGAAGCATCAAAAGAAAATGGTTGGAATACACAGAGTAACTATACCAAAAAGAACTGGCCAAAGTTCAACTATTTCAGGAGGTAGCATGTGATTAGGAACTGATAGTACTGAAGGAGTAGGTGCAAGCTGAGATGAAGGCATTGGTGGAAAATAAGGCTCCAGGAATTGACAGAATACCAATTGAGATGTTTCAGCTAAGAGATGCAGTGCTGTAAGTGCTCATTCATCTACGACAAGAAATATGGAAGACAACTACTTGGCCAACCAACTGAAGAGATCCATATTTATGCCTATTCCAAAAAAAAGGTGATCCAACCCAATTCAGAGATTATCAAACAATATCATTAATATCACACGTAAGTAAAATTTTACTGAAGAGCATTCAAAAATGGCTGCAGCAGTACATCAACAAGGAATTGCCAAAAATTCAAGCCAGATTCAGAAGAGGACGTGGAACGAGAGATATTGTTGCTGACGTCAGATGGATCTTGGCTGAAAACAGAGAATACCAGAAAGATGTTTATCTGTGTTTTATTGACTATGCAAAGACATTTCACTGTGTGATTATAACAAATAATGGATGACACTGTGAAGAATGGAAATTCCAGAACACTTAATTGTGCTCATGAGGAACCTGTACATAAATCAAGTAGCAGTCTACCGAAGAGAACAAGGGGATACTGCATGGTTTAAAGTTAGGAAAGATGTGCATCAGGGTTGTATCCTTTCACCATACCAATTCAGTCTGTATGCTGAGCAAATAATCCAAGAAGATGGACTATATGAATAAGAATGGGGCATCAGGTTTGGAGGAAGACTCATGAACAACCTGCATTATGCAGATGATACAACCTTGCTTGCAGAAAGTGAAGAGAACTTGAAGCACTTACTGTTGAAGATCAAAGACTACAAACTTCAGTATGGTTTACACCTGAACATAAAGAAAACAAAATTCCTCACAACTGGACCAATAAGCAACATCAAGATAAAAGGAGATTTCATTTTACTTGGATCCACCATCAACACCCATGGAAGCAGCAGTCAAGAAATCAAATGATGCATTGAATTGGGCAAATCTGTTGTAAAAGACCTAGAAAAGATTTGTAGATAAATCTACAAAAGTGCACCTGACCCATCCACAGTGTTTTCAATTGCCTCATATGGATGCAAAGCTGAACGATGAATAAGGAAGACCAGACAAGAATTGACTTTGAATTATGGTGTTGGCGAAGTATATTGAATATTACATGGACTCCCAAAAAAATGAACAAATCTGTCTTGGAAGAAGTACAGCCAGAATGCTCCCTAGAAGCGAGGATGGCAAGACTACGTCTCACATACTTTGGACACATTATCAGGACAGATCAGTCCTGGAGAAGACCATCATGCTTGGTAAAGTAGAGGGTCAGTGAAAAAGAGGAAGACCACCAAGGAGATGGATTGACAGAGTGGCTGCAACAATTGGCTCAAGCATAACAACGATTGTGAGGATGGCACGGACCGGACAGTATTTCGTTCTGTTATATATAGGGTTGCTATGAGTCAGAACTGTCTTGATGGCACCTAACAACAACATACACAAATATACATATATTTGCAGAGCTTCTTCTGATATTTTTCAAGTGATCATGTAGGGACAAATACAAAATATTTTTTATGAATTCAAAATTAAAGTGGAAAAGAAATGAATATTTGGAGGCATATTGGCAACAGATTTTGGTCTGAAGTGGTTAGAGGCTGTATTTTAATATAATGTTTAAGGTAGATAAGCACAAGTTGATTATTGACCTGCCTAATGATTGATTGTTTTTCAAGTTTGAAGTGTTCAGTAGACTCTATCTCATGGTTTTCTATTAAACATTTCTTTTAAGATTTGTAATATACTTAGAGATATCTGTGATGTTATCTGTAATCAGATGGAGTTTAACTACAGACTGAATTTTTCTCAGTAGCAACCAAGAAATATCAACAGGAAAAAAAGTCATACTCTTATTTATACAACATGATACTTCTCTATTTATGTGTTTTAAAAGAAAAAAAAAAAAAAAAACTACAAACAGAATTTATAAAATTATTTGTTCAATAAAGTTGAATGAATATTAGATATACATCTAATAATTTAAGAATTCCCTGGGTTGCTTAAACAGTTAACCTCTCAACTACTATCAGAAAATTTGGCAATTTCAACCACCCAGACATGCCTCTGAAGAAATGCCTAGTGATCTGCTTCCAAAAGGTCACAGCTTTGAAAATACTATGGAAAGAAGTTCTTCTCTGCACACAAAGGGTCACCTTGAGTTAGAATCAACTTGATCACAATGAATTTGGTTTTGGTTAGTGGGAAGGTTAAGATTATGTGTCATATTGGCTAGGCCATGATTCTTAGTAGTTAGGCAGATATTATGTAATCATCCTCTATTTTGTGATGTGATGTGAGCAGCCAGTCAGTTGAAAGGGGAGTTTCTTTAGGGGTGTAGCCTGAGTCCAATATATATGGATGTACTGGCAAAACTCACTTTCTCTCAATACTGCATCCATCTCATCACCCTCTGACCTCGGTTCTTAGGATGTGAGCCAACAGTCTGCCACCTAATCTGCAGATGTTGGCTTTTCCAGCTCCAAAAACTGTGAGCCAGCAGCCTGCTTCCTGACCCATGGATTTGGGAATGCCGGCAGCCACAACTGCATGAGCCATTTCCTTGAAATAATTTCTGTATTATTTATATATATGTGTGTGTTACTGGTTTTGTTACTCCAAATAAACCAGCCTAAGACATTTGGCCCTGAGAGTCCTTCTAGAAGAACAAAATCTTAAGGATGAGTTGTCTGAATTGGTTCTCAAATCTGGTTAGTCTTAAAGGCACTGATGACTCCAGTAGTAAAGGGGGCACTATTAATGCATGGCATGAGGTGGCAATACAAATATGCAAAATATCACCACCATTGGATCAAATATTTGTGAGAGACAAGGCTCTGGGTGATTGTATATTTGATACTTTTCTACAATTTTGTCACACTGAGAAGTATAACAAAGCTGTTTGGTTGGTCCTACTTTCCCTAGACAAAGTGGTGAAAGAAAGGGAAGAACTTAAGCCTTCAGTATCACAGCTTAAGCACCACATAAAAAATCTGAATAATGCCACGTGTTCACTGAAAGAAAGCCTTATTTCTTATAGTAACAGAGCTGATATTGCTGAAAACCAAACCCAGAGTCTTATCATAAGAGCGGCTAAATTACAACATCAGTTGAATTCCCAACTTCAAATGGTATCTGAAGTTAAAGTGAGGCCATTGATTGGCAAGAAACGGGGCCCTAAAACTTGAGATGGGGACATATGGGAAGATAATCAGGAAGCTGGTGATACTGATCCCCTAAATTCCATTGAGTCACTCCTGCCAGCAGAACCATCCCTCTTACTTCTGTCTGAGAAGATTGCTACAGATTTGTCCACTAAGGTACTCTCCCTAGCAAAACCATTATGTCTTCCACTGATGAGATTTACCCAGCTGAAGAGTTTTTCTCTGAGATATCACCTGGAGCAGTGCCTAAAGGATTGCCTGAGGCTTCACCTGAGACAGATGATTTACATTGCTGAATGTCCCCACGACTTACCCTCACCACCTGTTTTTGCTTCTAGAACTATAAGTAGACTTAAGTCTCAGTGAGCCCCAAGAAGTGAAGTAAAAAATGTGACCCAGGAGGTATGCTATACTCCAAAAGAACCACTTGATTTTTCTAATATATACTAACAGAAACATGGGGATATGTGTAGGAATGTCTATTTAGGGTCATTTGGCATCTCTATTTGCCAAATAGAGAGTCACAGCCCCTCACTCAATTCCCAGACTTGAGCCAGTTTATGGACCACAACTCCCGAATGAAGGCAAAGCCAGGACACCTTGAGGAAGGAATCCACTACACTATAAAAAATTTATACTGTTAATCTTTCTGCTAGCCTTCCATATATGGCCTTTTACCAGAGTGGCTGTTCATTGGGGAAAAAGAAATAATCAGACTTTTGGGAGATTACTGGACACTGGCTCTGAAGTGACACTAATTCCATGAGACTCAAAACATCACTGTTGCGCAGAAGTCAGAGTAGGAGCATATTAAGATTAGGTTATTAATGATGTCTTTGTGCAGGTATATCTCACAGTGCATCCATTGGGCCCCTGAACCCATCCTGTAGTGATTTTCCCGTTCCAGAATGCATAATTAGAATAGATATACTCAAAAACTGGCAGATTACCCACATTGGATCCCTGACATGTGGAGAGAAGGCCATTATGGTACAAAAAGCCAATTGGTAGCTATTAGAATTGCCCCTGCCTAAGAAAATATTGTTGTTGTTAGGTGCTGTCGAGTTGGTTCCAACTCATAGTGACCCCATGTACAACAGAACAAAACACTGCCCAGATCTGCACCACTCTCACAATCATTGTTATGTTTGAGCCGATTGTTGCAGCCACTGTGTCAGCTCATCTCATTGAGGGTTTTCCTCTTCTTTGCTGAACCAAATCAATACCTGTGTATGGAGGGATTGCAGAGATCAGTGCCACCATCAAGGACTTGAAGATTGTGGGAGTGGTTATTCCCATCATATCCCATTCAGCTCACTTATTTAGGTTGTGCAAGAAACACATGGATCTTGGACAATGACAGTGGATTATCATAAACTTAAGCAGGTGGTGACTCCAATTGCAGTTACTATTCCAGATATGGTTTCATTGTTTGAGCAAATCAATACATCTCCTGGTACCAGTTACTAAGCGGTCTAATACCTTTTTCTCAATTCTGGTTTCAAGGGATCACTAGAAGTGTTTGCCTTCAGCTGTCAAGGCCAGTGATATGTCTTCATTGTCCTACCTCAGGGATATATCAACTTTCCAGCCCTATGTCATAATTTACTATGTAGGGAGCTTGATCCCTTTCCCTTCTGCAAGACATTGCTCTGCTCCATTACATCGATGACACGATGTGATTGAACCTAGGAAAGGAAGAAGTATCAATGACTCTATACCTATTGGTAAGACATTTGCATGCTAGAGGGTGGGAAATTATTCTGACAAAAATTCAGGCACCTTCCACCTCAGTGAAATTTCTATGGGTCTGGTGGTGTGGGGCCTATCAAGATGTCCCTTCTAAAGTGAAGGATAAGTTGTTGCATCTGACCCCTCCTGCAACTAAAATAAGGCACAATGCCTATTGGACCTCTTTGGTTTTGGGAGGCAACATATCTTTCATCTGGGTGTGCTACTCTGGCTATCTATCAAGTGACTCGAAAAGCTGCTAGGTTTGAGTGAGGCTCAGAACAAGAGAAGGCTCTGAAACAAGTTCAGGTAGCCCTTTAAGCTACTCTGCCACTTGGGCCATATGATTCGGCTGACCCAAAGTTTCTTGAAATGTCAGAGTGGCAGATAGAGATGCTGTTTGGAGTCTTTGGCAGGCCCCTATTGGTGAATCACGGGGTAGACCCTTAGGATTTTGGAACATAGCTCTGCCATCCTCTGCATATAACTATTCTCCTTTTGAGAAACAGCTTTTGGCTTATTACTCAGCCTCAGAAGAGACTGAATGCTTAAGCAGGGGCCGCCAAGTCACCATGTGGTCTGAGCTGCCCATCATGAACTGGGTCTTCTCTGACCCACAGAGTCATAAAGTCAGATGTGCACAACCACCACTCCATAATTAATTGGAAGTGGTGTATACCAGACTGGGCTCAAGCAGGACCTGAAGGCACAAGTAAGTTACATGAGGAAGTGGCCCAAATGCACATGGTCCCCAATTCTGTCACATTACCTTCCTTCTCCCAGTCTACACCAATGGTCTCATGGTGAGCTCCTTTTGATCTGTTGACTGAGGAAGAGAAAACTCGTGCCTGATTTACAGATGATTCTGTGCAATATGCAGGCACCACTCAAAAGTGGACAGCGACACCACTACAATCCCTTTCTCGGACCTCCCTGAAGGACAATGGTGATGAAAATCCTTCCAGTGGACAGAACTTCAAGCAGTGCACCTGGTTATTCATCTTTCTTGGAAGTAGAGATGGCCAGATGTACAACTGTATACTGATTCACTGTCAAAGGTTTGACTGGATGGTCGGGGACTTGGAAGGAATGTAATTGGTACATTGGTGACAAGGGGGTTTTGGGAAGAGGCATGTAGATAGGCATTTCTGAATGAGCCAAAGAAGTGAAGATATTTGTAACTCATGAATGCATATCAAGGGTGACCTTGGCAAAGGAGGATTTTAACGATCAAGTGGATAGGATGATGCATTCTGTGGTTACCAATCAGCCTCTTTCCCCAGCTTCTCCTGTCATTGCCCAATGTGCTCATGAACAAAGTGGATATGATGACAGATGGATGTGCACAGCCACCACTTCCACTCACAAAGGCCAACTTGGATGCAGCCACTGCTGAGTACCCAATCAGCCAGCAGCAGAGACCAACACTGAGTCCTGATATAGCACCATTCCTAGGGGTGATCAGCAAGCAACCTGGTGGCAGGTTGATAACATTGAACCACCTCCATCGTCGAAAGGACAGCATTTTGTTCTTACTGGGATTGACACTCCTGATACAGAATTTCTTTCCATTCAAGCAATGTTTTCTGCCAAAACTACCATCCGTGGACTTACAGAATGACATATCCACCATTATGGTGTCCCATACAGCACTGCCTTGGATCAAGAATCTCACTTCACAGCAAATGAAGTGTGGCAATGGCCCCCATACTCAAGGAATTCACTGGTCTTAACATGTTCCCCATCATCCTGAAGCAGCTGGCTTAATAGAACAATGGAATGGTCTTCTAAAGAAAAAATTACTGTGCCAGGTAGGTGGCAATACCTTGCAGGGTTGGGATAACATTCTCCAGGAGGCTGTGTATGCTCTAAACCAGCCTCCAATATATGATACTGTTTCTCCCATAGCTAGGATCCATGGGTCCAGGAAACAAAGTGTGGAAATGGGAGTGGCAACACTCACTATTACCCATAGTGACCTACTCACAAAGTTTTGGCTTCCTATCCCCTGGGCCTTATGCCCCACAGATGTAAAGGTCTTAGTTACAAAGGGAGAATGATTCCACCAGGAAACACAACACTGATTCCATTGCACTGGAAGATAAGAATGCCACCAGCTACTTTGGGCTCCTCATGCCTTTGGATCAACAGGCAAATTAGGGAGTTACCATGTTGACTAGTATGATTGATCCTAATTACCAAGAGGAAATAGGACTGACATTACATAATGGAGATGAAGAAGAGTATGTCTAGAATACAGGAGATCCCTTAGGAAATCTCTTAGTGGTACCATATCTTGTGATTAAAGTCAATGGAAATCTATAGTAACTCAATTCTGACATGACTACTAATGGCCCAGATCCTTCAGGAATGAAGGCTTGGGTCACTCTACCAGGCAAAGAACCATGATCAGTGAGGTGCTTGCTGAGGGCAAAAGAAATACAGAATGGGTGGTGGAAGAAGGTAGTCCTAAATACCAGCTACAACCATGTGACCCATTGCAGAAACGA
The DNA here is from genome assembly GCF_000243295.1 of Trichechus manatus latirostris. Taxonomy (NCBI): domain Eukaryota; kingdom Metazoa; phylum Chordata; class Mammalia; order Sirenia; family Trichechidae; genus Trichechus; species Trichechus manatus. The sequence goes on along the minus strand of NW_004444234.1, from coordinate 1,028,613 downwards.
GGACTGTAATTTTTATGAGGGTTTCTTCCTTGTTTTATTGTACATGTATGTATGTGTGTGTGTATATATATATATATAATATCTTTGTTTTCTCCTCTCCCTTATTCCATTACTTATTATAAAATATAAGATTTAAATGAGACTAGTGCATGTTGATTAAGAGCTTGGCTGCTAACCAAAAGGTCGGCAGTTTGAATCCACCAGCTGCTCCTTGGAAACCCTATGGGTCAGTTTTACTCTGTCCTATAGAGTTGCTATGAGTCAGAATCAACTTGATGGCAATGAAGAGTAGGAGTGCATTTTCAGAGCCCTGGTGGCACAGTGGTTAAGATCACCAAAAGGCTTGCAGTTCGAATCCACCAGACACCCCTTGGAAACCCTATGGGTCAGTTTTACTCTGTCCTATAGGGTTGCTATGAGTCAAAATCAACTCAACGGCAACAGATTTTTTTTTTCCTTTTGGCTTAGTGTGTTTTCTTTTGTATGTATGTTAGTTGTATCATGTTAGGTGCAAGTAGGACTTGATTATTGTCTTTATTTAGAGATTATGTATGGTTTAAGGAGATGTGTACAGGTGCCAAGTTGACAAGGGGTGGACTATGATTGTTAAGGTTGTGTGTCAACTTGGCTAGGCCATGTTTCTCAGTGGTTTGAAAGATATTATGTAATTATCCTCCATTTTGTGATCTGATGTGAGTAACCAATCAGGTGAAAGCAGAGTTTCCTTGGGGTATGATCTGCATCCAATATATATGGATGGTCTGGCAAAGGCCACTTTCTCTCAATACTACATCAGTCTTCTCATCCTCTGACCTCCAGTTCTTGGGACGTGAGCCAGCAGCCTGCTGCCTGACCTGCAGATTTTGGGTTTGTCAGTTCCCGGAATTATGTGAGTCAGAAGCCTCCAGACTGCCATCTGACCCACAGATCTGGGACTTGCCATTCTCCACAATTGTGTGAGCCATTTCCATGAAATAAATCTCTCTATATTTATATATATGCCTCCCTGGTTTTGCTCCCTTAGAGAACCCAGCATAAAACAGTTAATCTGACAACTTTAATCTTCATCAATAGATTATAAATAATACCAAAAATAATTAATATTATTCTTTTCATTTGAAAAATATGTTTTAAAAACACTACTCACTTTCTTCCTCCTAACTTATTATTTCTTAGTAGTCCTCCAAAGTATATTAAATATATTACAAATATTACCTCCAGAAAATAAATGTTGCATGGTAATTTGCTTAATCTTTCCATTTATAATCAACTTTTGGAATATTTTGTTGTTATTAGTTGCCATCAAGTTGGCCACAACTCATGGCAACCTTATGGATAACAGAAGGAAACTGTGCTGTCCTGTACCATCTTCATGATCATTGGTACATGAGATTTTTTCCTCAGAGCTAAATTCTAAAAAAAAATGCTCATTTTTTTTTTCATCTATTACAGTAGTTTGTACTTATGGATTTTTTGAGCTTATAAGCAATTGTTTCTACCTGCTACTGCCCCTCCCAGCTTTCATGTTGCCACATAATTTTCTTGACTAGTTGGAAGACAAATTTGTGCCTCAACTTCAAAAACTGTGCAGTTAATTTCCTCAAAAGTGGAATATTATATTCTGTGTTGGTCTTAACTTGGTCTCTATGCCTTTGTAGTAAGTGTGTTTGCATGTACATGCATGTGTATGTCTGTGTGTGAATAACTATTGAATATTAAAAGAAAAGCATTATGTAATGGAAAATAACTGAAAATGTTACCATGTTTTCACTACCGAGAATTGAACATAGACATTATTTTCTCATATGTTTCAAGCCTTTTAAACTAAAAGTAACAAAATATTATAGACATATATTGAGAGTTTATTGATCCTCACCTCTTTTCTCTTTTATGAAAAATATATTCCAAATATATTTTCATATTTTCAATATAAATGCTTCCTAAATATTGTTATGCTTTCATATTTACATAAGTATATCCATTAGAAATATATGATATTTGGAAACCATCATTAAAAATTCAAAAAATGCATTCATAATGCTTATAATGTTTATATATTAGCTATATTCTTTTTGATATAGGGTCGCTATGAGTCAACAGCAGTGGGTTTGGTTTTCTGATATATATTTATAGCTCATTTTTTCAACAACAGTATTTAATTTATTATATCGATACATTGTTTTTTATGTATCTTTTCATTTATTTTTAGGTTACCTCAACTTCTTTATGAAACTTGAGTGAACATAAAGATATGAGACTATAAAGATATATACAGCTAATGAATAAATGTTGATTATTATTGTAAAATTATTACTACTAACTGCTTATACTAATAAAATTGAATTAAGCATACCAGTACCAGTTTCCATCCAGTCAGTTTCAACTCATGATGACCCCATGTTTGTCAGAGTAGAACTGTGCTCCATAGGCTTTTCAATGGTTGGTTTTTTGGAAGTAGATCACTAGGACTTTCTTCCAAGTCACCTCTGGGTGGACTTGAATGTATAACCATTTGCGAGAGCACTAACAGTTTCCACTACCAAGGGACTCTTTTAATACGAAAAACATCCAATAACCTACTGTGTTAAGATGATCAGAATTCTGCCTAGAACATGTTCTTTTTTTTTTTTGCGATTAAACTCTACTGAAACTCTTTCATAATGTGTTTTTAATACGTTCTCTTTATATCTTGCTTAACTATTCTCCTTAATACTAAATTTATAAAGGAATTTGTTTTGAAAAGAAACACATTGAAATGATGACTAAAATGAATCATAAGAGCTAATCGCTCACAGCTTTTTTTTTTTTTTTAATACTCCAGGGGAAGTAATAACAAAACTCAAATATTCATGAAATCAAAAGACAGCAAATTTATGATGATTTTTGCTTCTTACTGACTTTTATGATTCTGCTTCCTCTACTCCAGCTGCAATAGTATTATTTCTAGGCCTCATATAATTAACTACTTTCCACTCTTTAGCTTTTTGCATTGGTTCTTCCCTCTGTTTAGAAGATGAAATCAGAGAAGAAAGCCAGTACAAAGTAAGGAGTTTGGATTTTTATTCTAAACCATTTGGAAGGCTATATACATTTGGAGGGTGTGTTAGTTATCTAGTGCTGCTATAACAGAAATACCACCAGTAGATGGCTTGAACAAACAAAAGTATATATTCTCTCACCGTCTAGTAGGCTAGAAGTCCAAATTTAGGGCAGTAGCTCCAGGAGAAGGCTTTCTCTCTCTGTAGTCTCTGTTGGAAGGTCCTTGTCATCAATCTTCCCCTGGTCTAGGAGCTTCTCAGTGTAGGGATACTGGGTCCAAAGGATTTGATCTGCTCCTGGCACTACCTTCTTGGCGATATGAGGTCCCCCTGCCTCACTGCTTGCTTCTCTGTTTTATATCTCAAAAGTGATTGATTTAAGACAAAACCTAACCTTGTAGATTGAGTCCTGCCTCATTATACTAACAGCCTTTAATCTTGCCTCATTAGCATCGTAGAGGTAGGACTTACAATGCATAGGAAAATCACATCAGATGACAAAATGGTGTAAAACCACATAATGCTAGGAATAATGGCCTAGCCAAGTTGACACACATTTTTGGGGGGACACAATTCAGTCCATAAGAGAAGGCTATAAGAAGTCCACAGAAGTTTACATTTTTAACAGAATACTGGTTGTTTGGTGGAAAATGGATTCAGGAAGGACAAGAGTAGGCATAAGCAGAGCAATTATGTGCGAATGTAATTAATTGTCTAAATGAGGGTGATAATAGTAGCTTAATTTACAGTGGTTTATAATGTTCTTCCCTATTGATGATTTGTTAGCTCCTTATTGCTCTTCAGTATGTCAGCTGGAATTTTCTTTGTACATAAAGGCCTTGTTAACCACCCAATTTGAAGGAGACACCCTGTTACACACATTGACAGCCTTGTATTTTATTTCTCCACTTTGAACATATTTATTTCTTTTCTGTCTCTTCACACCTAATTGTCTTGTGAGACATATATATTGTTCTTCCCTATAACCCACATGCCTAGAAAAGTTTACACTTTGACAAATAATTGCTGAACAGAAGAATGGATTAAAGAAACCCAATAGCAAATCTACTAATTTACTGTTATCCAATTGATGAAGCACAATTTTAATTAAGAATACCACAAATAAGATTTACAGTTATAAGGCTTTGGTGCAAGAAGGTGAGTACCACAAAAACTGTGGCACTCAGCTGCTAACGAAAAGGTGGGTGGTTCAAACCCACGAGCCACTCCACAGGAGAAAGATGTGGCAGTCTGCTTCCATAAAGATTACAGTTTTGGAAAACCTATGGGGCACATCTATTCTATCTGTAGGGTCATAATGAGTCAGAATTGACTCAACGGCAATGGGTAGTAAAGGAACAAGTCATGTGTACACACATATCATTGCCTAGAACTTAGTGAGAAGATCACACATAATTTCACAGTCGGCTGGAAAATTAGTGTAGTTGTTTGCTTCAGGAAGAATAGGAAATAGAACTCACAAGGAGCGTTCCACATAATTAAGGAATTCAATTCAGAAATTTCTCTTTCTCAGGAGGAACATTAAAGTCATCCTTAGGGTGAAGGGCAAAAGTCACTGCTTTAGTTTGGGTTACCCAAAAAACAGAATTTAAGACAAAGAATTAAGTATAAGTAATTTATTTGGGAAGTGACCAAAGGAAGTTCTAATAGAGGAGTGGTAATTGATACAGGAATGAAAGAAGCCAATAAAATGGATTATCGAGCAAGTAACTACTGTGGGTAATTGGGGCTTATCTAAAATTTGTCCACAACGTCATGGGTGTTCTTAAAACATGCAATAAACAATAGGAAGATTATATACTATACTATAGTATATATATACCCACTGACGTCAAGTCAACTCCTACTGATAGTGATTCTATAGGACAGCATAGAACGACTCACTCCATAAGGTTTCCAAGGAGCAGCTGGTGGATTTGAACTGCTGACCTTTTGGTCAGCAGCCAAGCTCTTAAACACTGTGACATCCAAATCAATTCGTTTATTTTCCGGTTACTAGGGTACTATCAAACTCAGTCCATGACTTCTTGATCATCGCTCATACCTTTATTATAAAAATATGATCAAAAGTAAATGTTCGGACTATTGAATGAGGGTGAACAAGGCTGAAATTCACTTCTGAAAATGTCAGGAGACATGCCCAGTGTATGCATGGGCACGCTATGCCAGAACTTTTTTTAAACAATTTAGTCATTTCTGTGCATTGTATGTGTGTGCATTTTATTTATGTAGGCACACTATTTGGCAAAACTACAGTAATTAGGCCTTTTGAAAATTTTTCCCTCCAAGCAAACAGCTTGTTTTCTTCCATCATACTGCTTCTTGTTGCAATAAAGCATTACAGTTACGTGGCTGCAGGCCACATTGTCAAGTAAGATTTAAAACATAGTGTGTTAAGCAAAGATGAAAAATAGTTCAATAAAATATGCTTAATGCAATATTCTAGGGACCATGAAAATTAATATGAAAATGGGTTCACATTATCATATTTTTTGGGAAACTAACTTTACATTGAATTAAGGTATGGATTATTTCTACCTAAACTTGCAATTTTATTAATCTCAAACTTAATTTTGTTTTAAATGTTTTAATTGTAGTAATTTCTTTAAATATTTTTCTGATAAGAATGTGGTAGTTTATACACCAAAACATTTGAAAAAAATTACACTTATTTCCATTGATATGCTTTCAGCATATTTATAGATTTTAGAAGAGAAATAGTTTGATAAGTAGTGGATAATCGAAAGAATGTGGGTAATACTTATAAACTTGCTCACTACAGAACAGAAATGCAGAAGAATACTCTAAAACAATGTAAGCCAAAACAGAAATTCTAATATTTACACCAGAAATAACTTTTCCTAATTAGCATATTATGAAATTTAGCATACGTCATCTACTAAATTCAAACTATTATTAAATTTGCTGTATTTTGTAATTAAACAAAATTAAATACCAGAATGATGTTCTCAGTAAGTTTTCTTTTGTTGTTATTGTTTTGTTTTCTTATTTCCTCATTTTATTGTATTAATTTTTACATTTTTCTAAAGGTCTTTTGACTTAAGCATAGTTTCAAGAAATCCAGGACAATCATACAGTCATCCCTTTACAACTGGCATACGATCAATGTTGTATAAAAAATAGACCTATCTTTTGTGTATATTGGCATTAGTACATTTCAGCATCTCATACAATAAAATAATAATGGCTGAAATTGTGATAAAATTATAAAATACATTTATCCAGCACCCAAACTGTAAATATAATTCATATTTGTATGTCTTCCAAGATAGTGTGAAAATAAAAATTTTCAATGAGGAAGAAAATAATTCTGGGGGTGGGTAAAGTAATTGTTAAGGGCAGACTTGAAGTGCAGCAATATCAAGAAATTTTTATCCTCGCTTTTTATTAAAAGAATTAAATGCCTCAAATGTTCCTTGTCATGTTTACAAGGCAAATGCAAAAGACGGAGATTTATCCATAGGAGAACTTCTTTAGGGAAGGAAATGTTGTTTTAATTAGTATTTGAGTAATAATAAAAACCAAAAGCCAAACCCATTGCCATGGAGTTGATTCCGACTCATAACGACCCGATAGGACAGAGTAGAACTGCCCCATATGGTTTGCAAGGAGCGGCTGGTGGATTAAAACTGCCTATCTCTTGGTTAACAGCCAGACGCTTAATCACTGCTCCACCAGGGCTCCTTGAATAATAATAGAAAACACTAATTTATAAATTAAGTATGAGCTACATAATTTTCAAAGAGCTTTACATATGTTGACCTACTTCTCACATTCTATGAAATAGCTACTGCTATTGTATTCATTTATACTAATGAGGAAACTGAGGCACAAAATTAAATATTTTTCCCACATTGCCAGTAAATGGTAGAACTGGGGTCAAACACAAACATTTTAGTTCCAAAGTTTGTATTCTTAACTATCATTTAATTTTATCTACACTGATGCACAATTTAGCTTCAGATCCATAGAAACATATTTATGACACTTTGAATGATAATAAGACAGAAAAAGGAGATTTAATATAAATAGGTGTCCTACTGGTTAAGAGTTCAGCCACTAGCCACCAGACACACGAGGAAATGCTCCAGATCACTAGCCATTAGAGAAATGCAAATTAAAACCACAGTGAGATACCATCTCACCTCGGCATTACTGGCACGAATGAAAAAAACTGAAAATAACAAATGTTGGAGAAACTGCTGGGAGATCGGAACTCTTGTGCACTGCCGGTGGGAAGGCAAAATGATACAACCATTTTGGAAAATGATATGGCGCTTTCTTAGAAAGCCAGAAATAGAAATACCATACCATCCATCAATCCCTCTCCTAGGAATATATGCTAGAGAAAGAAGAGCCATCACACGAATAGACATATACACACCCATGTTCATTGCAGCATTGTTCACAATAGCAAAAAGATGGAAACAACTCAGATGCCCATCAATAGATGAACGGATAAACAAATTATGGTACATACACACACAATGGAGTATTATGCAACAATAAAGAACAATGATGAATCTGTGAAGCATCTTATAACATGGATGAAACTGGAGGACATTATACTGAGTGAAATAAGTCAATCACAAAAGGACAAATATTGTACAAGACCTCTACTGTAAAAACTCATGAAAAAGTTTACACACAGAGAAAAAATCTTTGTTGGTTATGAGGGATGGGAGGGGTAGGGGGGAACTAAATAGACAATAGATAAGTGGTAACTTTAGTGAAGGGTAGGACAGTACACCATACTGGGGAAGCCAGCACAACTTGTACAAGGAAAGGTCATGGAAGCTCCATAGACACATCCAAACTCCCTGAGGGACTGAAGTGCTGGTCAGAGGGCTATGGGACCATGGTCTCGGGGAACACGTAGCTCAGTTGGCATAACACACTTTATAAAGAAAACGTTCTGCATTCTACTTTGGTGAGTAGCACCTGGGATCTTAAAAGCCTGTGAGCAGCCATCTAAGATACTCCATTGGTCTCATCCCTTTGGCAGCAAGGGAGAATGAAGGAAACAAGATACAAAGGAAAGATTAGTCCAAAGGACTAATGGACCACAACTACCACGACCTCCACCAGACTGAGTCCAGTACAGCTAGATGGTGCCTGGCTACCACCACTGACTGCTCTGACCGGGATCACAACAGAGGGTCCTGGACAAAACTGGAGAAAAATGTAGAACAAAATTCTAACTAACAAAAAAAGACCAGACTTACTGGCCTGACAGAGACTGGAAAAACCCTGAGGGTACGGCCCCAGACACCCTTTTAGCTCAGTAATGAAGTCATCCAGAGGTTCAACATCCAGCCAAAGATTAGACAGCCCCATAAAACAAAACAAGACTAATGGGGCACAACAGTCCAGGGACAAAGGCTAGAAGGCAGGACGGGACAGGAAAGCTGGTAATAGGGAACCCAAGGTTGAGAAGGGACAGTAATGACATGTTGTGGGGTTGTTAACCATTGTCGTAAAACAATATGTGTACTAACTGTTCAATGAGAAACTATTTGTTCTGTAAACTTTCATCTAAAGTACAATACAAAAAAAAAAAAAATTAAAAACAATGAGTTCAGCTGCTAACCAAAAGGTTGGCAGCTCGAATCCACCAGCTGATCCTTGGAAACCCTATGGGACATATCTACTCTGTCCTATAGGGTCACTATGAGTTGGAATCAACTTGAATGCAATGGGTTTGGTTTTGGTTTTTATATAAAACTATACAAAAACTTCTGTCTGGTTAATCTCTCCTTGTGCAAGTGTGAAATAAAGTAAAATTATATAACATAAGTGGAAAGTAATAGGAGTACAAATAGTACCCATTTTTGTGCTGAATAATATACATTTACTAATTCATATTTCAAAATATTGCAATCTAAAAACAGGTAAAACCATAGCTTAAAATCATTTCTAGAAGACAGGGGTTTTTTTTTTTTTTTGGCATAGTTTTTAGGTCTACCATTTGTTTGTTAAGGAGCCTTGGTGGTTCTGTGGTTAAAGTACTTGGCTGCTAACTGAATATTTGGTAGTTGGAATCCACCAGCTGTTCCATGGGAGAAAGATGTGGCAGTTTGTGTCCATAAAGATTCCAGCCTTGGAAACACTACTGGGCAGATCTATACTGTCCTATAGGGTCACTGTGAATCGGAATCGACTCAACGGCACATGGCAACAACAACAATTTGTTTTCCATTTGTTCCATCTCTTATTTTGTTCCTATGTCAATCTAGCCTTTCTTCATCTAGGCTAATAAAAAAAAAATAGTATTGTATTTTTATTTATTGAATTATAAGCTATCTCTATTTACATTATTTTCAGTGCCTTATTTAAATATTGCAACATCTTTAACCTATCCAATTGGCTTAAAATGTAAGAAGCTTATGATAATATAATTTTATTTACTGAACCTCTTCTTTGTGCAATTATTGTCAAATACATTACATTGCATCTGCGTATATTATAAAACACCAAATGTTATATAATAATTTTTATTTCCCCCTTTATAGCGCTCTTGATCTTCCTTCCAGAAGATCTGAGTTTCCATCTGGTGTCATTTTCCCTCAGCCTTTGGCATATCTGCTGGTACAAGCCTGCTGGCGATAAAATCTCACAGTTAACCATTGTATGAGATATTTTTATTTTGCCTTTATAATGGAAGGATAATTTTTCCAGTTTAGAATAATGGATTGCTTTTTTTTTTTCTGTTAATTCAGTACTTTAAATATTTCATTCCTTTGACCTATTATTACCACTATTCTGATAAAAAGTCAGCCTCCTTACTATAGTTTTTCTCCTGTATGTAATACAATTATTTTCTCTAATTTCTTGAGGTATACATGATTTTATCTTTCTTTGTCTATTTGTCTTGCTTTGTTGTCAATAGGTTCACTATGATAATCTTAGGTATGTATTTTTCTTATTTGTTTTATTCCTTCTTAGAGTATGCAAAAGTTCTTAGATTTAAAATAATTTCTTTTTAACTAAAATTTGGGAAATATTCCATCAATATATTTTAAATACTTTTTCTGGTCTATTCTATCACTCCTGTACTTCTGGAACTCTAAATGTATACAGATGGTTTGATATTGTCCAACAGCTCACTGATGTTCTTCTCATAATTTTACAACTTCTACTCTTAAGAAAATATCTTCTACTTCACTGATCCTATCTTCTGCCATTTCCAATCTATTGTTAAGGCCATTCAATAACTTTTTAATTTCGGTCATTATATTTTTCTGTTTTGGAATTTTATGTATTTTTGTATAGATTCTTGCTCTATTCATGTTCCTTATCTGTTCATTAATTATGATGATCTTTATCTTTAAGTAATCGAATACACTTTTACTAGTTTCTCTAACATCTTTGTCTGGTAGTTCTAACATCCTTGTCTGATAACGCCAACATCAGTATGTCATCTCTAGGATGTTTTCTTTTAACTATGTGGCACATTTTTCTATTTTTTACTAATCTAGTTTTCTTTTTTTAAATTTTAGCTGTGATATTGTCAATAATAATGTATTTAGCCATCTTTCTGTGACCTGTGTTGGTTTTTGTCCTAGCAGGAAGTTATCTTCCCTGGACTTAAGTTCCAAACTCAGTTTCCCCAGCAGTGGACAGCCCCTATTTATATATTATCCGAGACAGAACTGGTGAGATATTTTTTATATATGGCCAAATAAATATTCTTCCCCTTTGCATATTTTTACTTTGAGGTAAATTCTATACTGTTAAGAAGCAATTTCACAAGATAAAATACCTAATCTAATGCACTTTTCACAAGACAGGATACATTCTAATATAGTCTCCTGGAGGCAATTTATTTTGAGGATGGCATTTCTGTTTTGCATTGTTTATTTATATTAGAATACCAAATACGGGATAATTGTATTTTAATAAAACAGTGTTGCAGAATGTCTGTTAATCCATGTGAACTGGACTATAGACTGTAGACACCAGTTTCACTGTTAATGAAAAATCTGAGAAAAATTCAGCCAGTACAAGGTGAAATACACTATTATCTTTCACCTAACTCCTTGAAATAACTCTCTTACTGGTTCTCCCTCTCTATCTCTTTCTCCTCTCTCTCTTTTTTAATTGACATAATACTCACAATTATATTTTTAAATGATAAATTGAATATATTACTCTCCTGTAAAAGAAAGGATGCATAGGTATCTATTTTTCTTCAATAACGATTTTATACATTTTAGCATTATAATCATTCCTGTGCCCAAACAGACAGAATGTAATTTCCTTAAGGACATGCTTCATGCTTTCATATTTTCTATCTCTTATCTACTTGTATGCTTTCAACATGACAAAGAAAACAATTTTCCCAATGTATTTTTAATTATTTACATCATTTTTATCGTTTAATTTCATAATTTCACTTAACATGAAAACATAAATTTTAAGTAAACTTTATTCTTTGATAAAAAATTAAAAAATCAGTCTCACAGACAAGGACTTGGGAAACTAAAGAAGAAAAAATATCTCCAGCAGCAAGTATTTTACTGGAATCACATTTAGACACTTAGCTAGAATTCAGTAGTTAAGTCCTGTTTGAATTTGTGATCATTTTGCATACAATGTCCCATACAACAGTGTATCATTTGCCATATGTTACATAATTACATAAGTGTTGGTGTATGTTGTGAATAGCTGTAAATTAACAGGATTTCTTGTTTCTGGAAAGAAAATGAGAAATTAATTTGGCAAATGTCAAGTTCAGTTCATGTCAGGATGCTTTCTGTGTCATGATCCATCATGAAAGATTAAGCAGATATGTTCTACTAAACAGATCAATTTTGGGGCAGCAGCTGTGGCTCACATTCTTTCATTTGGCAGATTCATTCCACCTGACTTCAGAGAAATTGCTAAGAAGATGTTTTCATAGTATGAGTATGTTCTTATTTCCTTTGCCCAATTCAGTTAGAGTTGGTAGAGGAAAAGAAAATTTTTTGTATTATGCATATTCAGTTGAAAATAGTCACTATAGTAACTTTATTCAGCCACCAATAATTATAAAATAAGTATAAATTATATATGATACCCCTAAGGTGTATTTTAAAGTTTACTTGGATATCTATAAACATTATGAATCATTCTTTGTGATATATAACTTTATTAGATTTAAGAGCTCACAGTGAAGATGTGTGTCCATAGGGTGCACTGTCGGGCATGAAATAATATAAACTACATATATTAATGTTCAGGGAAAAAAAGCACACACACACACACACACGCACACACACACATTTTGTCACACTCCATAGCCACAGGTATTTTAAAGCTCACTGATGAATAGAAATTTAGCCCAAATATTTCATCATTTTACACTTTGTCTCCATGGCTGTGTATTTGTTAAAGCTCTCTGCTATAAAATTACTTCTAATGAAAAGGGTACTTTAATAATTTTTTTGATCTAAAATATGTATTTGATTAATAAGTTTAACGTATGTCTTGAATATAATATAAGTATGTGTTTAAATGCCTTGTATCATTCTGAACTCAATTATTTAAACATTTGGTTGTCTTTGATAAGCATAGCATGTGATCAAGGCTTTCAACAACTTGGTTGTCTCATCTGCAAGATACTGTACTACAGCCTGATAACAAATAAAAACAAAACATAAGATGACATCATTATCTACTTGTGTGTCAGACATTATAATAGTCATCTTACATAGGTTAGCATCTTTAATATTTACAATGTTGTTGCTAGGTGTTGTTGAGTCAATTTTGACTCAGCAATCCATTGTACAACAGAAAAAAATACTGCCTAGTTCTGTCCCATCCTCACAACTGTTGTTATATTTGAGCCCATTGCTGTAGCCAATGTGTCGGTCCATCACACTGAAAGTCATCCCTCTTTAGCTGTCCTTTTCCAGGGATTGTTTCTTCCTGATAATATATCCAAAGTAAGTGAGATGAGGTCTCACCATCATCACTTTTAAGGAGCATTTTGGCTGTACTTCTTCCAGGATAGATTTGTTCCTTCCTCTGGTAGTCCATGGTATATTACTATTCTTCACCTACTCCATAATTCAAGTGCATCAATCCTTCTTGGGTCTTCCTTATTCATTGTCCAGCTTTCACATACATATGAGGTGATTGAAAACACCATGGCTTAGGTCAGGCACACTTTAGTCCTCAAAGTGACGTCTTTTTTTTTTTTTTTAATTGTACTTCAGGTGAAGGCTTACAGAACAGATAGTTTCTCATGAAACAGTAGTACACATATTGTTTTATGACATTGGTTAACAACCCCACAACATTTCAACCCTCTCCCTTCTCGAACTTTTTTTCTTTTTTGGTGAAAATATACATAGCCAAAGATACACCATTTCAAAAATGTCTACATGCACAGTTCAGTGACATTGACTACGCTCTTCCAATTGTGCTGCTATTCTCACTGTAGATGAAGGCTTACAGAACAAAATAGTTTCTCATTTAACAGTTAATATACATGTTGCCCTATGACACTGGTTAACAACCTCACAACACAGCAACACTATCCTTACTCACCTTGGGTTCCCTATCACAGCTTTCCTGTCCCCTTCTACTTTCTGGCCCTTGTCCCTGGACTGCTGTGCCTCATTAGTCCCATTTGGTTTTATGGAGCTGCTGTCCACTCCCTGGCTAAACAGTGAACCTTGGAAATGACTTCACCACCGAGCTAAAAGGGTGTCTGGGAGCCATACTCTCGGGGTTTCCCCAGTCTCCTTTAGGCCAGTAAATCTGGTCTATTTTTTGTGAGTTAGAATTTTGTTCTACATCCTTCTCCAGCTCTGTCCAGAACCCTCTGTTG
>NW_004444234.1:974087-1009595 GCF_000243295.1 Trichechus manatus latirostris | reverse complement strand
AATTTATTTTGGCATTTTGTTCCTGCATTATTTTCCTGAATTCTTCCAATTTTTTGTCTGTATTTTCCATGAATTTGTCTATTTTTTCCTCTTTTTTATCTGCTTTTTGCCTCAGCTCTTGGAGAATTCTGAGTATTAGAGATTTGAATTCCCTATCAGGTAGTTCTAGTGCCTTTTCTTCCACTGGAGAGTCTTCTGGTGTTTTATTTTGGACACCTACTGGAATCATCCTGTCCTGTTTTTGTAAATGTTTTGATATTGTCTGCTCTCTTCGGGGCATTCAGTAGTTATATTTTTCTTTTATTGATTGTAGACTTGTTTGTTTCATCCGTTTTCTTTTTTTTAATTTGGCTATGTCTGAGCAGGTGGGATGTTTGTTCTTTGTTGTTTGCTCGTCTTTGGGCACAATCTTTTTCACCTCCTTCTCCAATTGGTAGGGTCAGTCACTCAGATATGGTACGGCAGGGCAGGTTTAGCTGAAGTGGAGTTACTCGGACGGGTTGATTGTGGCACTTACTGCAGCCACCAGGGCGGGTCAGTAATCACTGCAGGGCAGGTTCCAGTAGGCCGTGCCTGTGCTGCTTGGTGGTGTGATATTGAGTGCACAGTGCAGATAGGCAGGGTGTAGCAGGGAGATTGTTATGTGTGGAGCTAAGATGTTTATCAGAGTGAGGAGAGAGAAACAGTAGCCAAAAAATACAAACAAACAAAAAAGAATGCTAGGGGAGCTTGCCATTGGAGTGGAGAGATGAGAGACTATGAAATGGAGAAAAACAGGAAGGGAAAGAGGAAGAAAAGAAAAGAATGAATAAATAAAAATCGGAAAGGGAAAAGAACAGCAAAGCTCCTAGGGATCCCACCAGTGTGGCTATGAGGTCTGGGGCAGTTGTTCTCAGGTGTTGCAGTACAGCCTGGCTAGAAGGCGTAGAGGTGTATAAAGCCAATTATTCAGGGAACAGAAAGAGAATGGAGATATAGAGAGACAAGAAACTGAGTAATGAAGAAAGACAAAAAGGGAAAAGGAAACAAAACAAATTAAAAAAATAAGCCCCCTAAAAAACAGAAAAAAAAAAAAAGAAAAACAACAAAAAAAGTAATGCCCTCAGGGATCCCTCTGAATGTCTGTGCAAGCCAAGGGGGTTGGTTTGAAGCCACGTAGCTCCACCTGGCCATTATGGGCTCCCAACTCAAGAAAAGGAAAAGAAAAGAAACAAACAATTAAAAAGAAACACACAAACAAAAGCCCCAGGATCCCACCAGCGTGGCAGCACAGACTGGGAAGCAGCTCCAAGTTGAATGGATCTCTGCAGCCCCTCCGGAAGCAGCAAAGATGGTGCACAGAGCCAGGTATTTGAGTGAAAGGAGGGGAAGGTGGTGAGAGGTAAGGAAGAAATCAAAGGAAACGGAAAAAAGCAACACCAGCAGCCAACAAATGGCACTCAGTGAGCCAGCCCGTTCAGATGGGTGGAATCCAAGCAGCTGGTGCTTCCCAGCCAAGAGATTGTGGCCACAGGAAGCAGAGGAGCCCGAGTGGCAGTGAAGAAGGGTGGGGGTTGGGAAAGCATATATTGCAAATTACCGGTTGTTTTGTCTCCCACTGGAAGCTCTGTGAAGCTGCTTTCTTGTACCCCTGTTTGCTGGTCTCTGACAGGAGTCCAAGATGGTGGATCTGTACTGCGTTAGCTGATAGGGAACTTCTGCATGAATCTCTCCTCACTCTCCGTTCTTTGTCAGTTTTCTTACTTCATTTGGTGCTTGGCTGAGTTCTTTATCTCTTCATTTGATGTTTTAGGATTTCAGGATTGTTGTTTTCTCTGTTTGGCTTAGTTTTTCGGATCTTTGCTGTGGAGGGACGGCGTGGTGCTTATGCCTAGAGGGCCATTTTGCCTGATTTTAAAAGTGATGTCTTTTTAACACTTTAAAGAGGTCTTATGGAGCAGATTTGCCCAATGTAATGCACCCTTTGATTTCTTGACTGCTCCTTCCATGGGTGTTGATTGTGGATACAAGTGAAATGAAATCCTTAACACATCAATATTTCCTCCGTTTATCATGATGTTGCTTATTTTTCCACTTGTGAAGATTTTTTTTCTTTATGTTGAGGTGTAATCCATATTGAAGGCTATAAATACCTCAAGTTCTCGTCAATATTTACAATAGACTCTATTATTTCTAACACATATGGTAAAATATAGGACATAAGATATTAAATGATCTGGTCAAGGAACGAATCCAGCAAGTAGTAGTTGATTCACAGTGTATGTCCCTGTACTCAAGAATCTGAGTTCTTAATTTCTGTGAGGAAATTAACCTAATAGAAAACACTTGTCTTTTCTACTTGTGACTAGGGTGAAGAATATGCAAGTGTCTTCCAATATCCAGAATAATTTGTACTACTTTTAGTTCCAAACTGAGTGAATTATTAATCTCTTTGTTACCTATTTTTGAATTCTGATATATGAACTTTAGATAGAAAGTCACATATATAATTATTTTTTGTTGTTTATTTAAAGGGTATAATGTAAAAGTTTTACCTAAAGTTAATCTCATGCAAAAATTAAGCATAATTATTATTAATATGTTTCATAAACATTCAGAGAATATGTACACTAAATCTTTTATTCCAAATCATTTCAAAAACTCTAGGAACAGATAATTCTTTCAGGGGATTAGTATACATTTTAAAGCTCCAGTGATCTGCATAATTTCCTTGGGGAATTCAGCCCACAGTTTAGCGCACCAAAGACATGACAGAATTTTCCTTAGGGAATAATATTTTCACAATAAGATTTTAAAAATAGAGAAACAACATATCCATTTGCAAATATATTTTTAAGACTGTACTTTAATAATATTAGGGATATACTGTAACTTTGTTCCAAATATTTCTATATATTTTGATTTGTGTATTTAATACATACACCAATGAATTCACCATTTAAATGCAATTTTTCTGGTTACTCAGTGGTTAAAGCCCTCAGCTGCTACCCAAAAGTTCTGGGGTTAGAACTCACCAGCCACTCCGTGGGAGAAAGATATGGCAGTCTGCTTCCGTAAAGATTTACGGCCTTGGAAACTGTATGCGGCAGTTCTACTCTGTCCTATAAGGTTGCTATGATTCAGCAGTGGATTTTTTTTGTTTTTTTGATAGGAGAGTGTATACTACTTCCTGTATCCTACAGAAAATACTCAAGAGAGGTAGTCAAAAGAATTCATTAAAATGAAAGTCTTCAGAGACACAAACACTGATGATGTTTCTAGAGAAAAAAAAAAAAGCCACAGAGAGGAAGTACACATAATGTTATGCTAAAATAAAACATTTGAGTTTATTTTTCTTCCATTTACGACATAAAGCAAAAACAAATCTTTCTTAGAGTATTTGAAATCCTTATTGACACAACTGAGAATAAATTATCACCTCTAGAGCTTCACACGGGTTTCCAAATGGTGACTATTAGATAATTTATGAAAGTTTAGAGATGGGACTGCAGTCGATTGTAGGAAATACTACAAAGAGAATTTGTCCAAACTCAGAATGTCACCCACACATCCAACCATCAATAAGTGAAGTAGAGAACACTTAAAAGACTGGGAATTTGGCAACATTAAAAAAAAAAAAGATGTATTGCATTACGATTAAAAAAAAAAAAAAAAGAATATCCACTGCCATCAGGTTGATTCTGACTCATAGCAACCCTATAGGACAGAGTAGAACTGCCACATAGGATTTTCAAGGCTGTAAATCTTTACAGAGGCAGACTGCACATCTTTCTCCTGAGGAGCAGCTGGTGAGTTTGAACTGCCAACCTTTCAGTTAGCAGCCAAGCACTTTAACCAGTGTGCTGCCAGTGTTTCTGCCTTATGATTAATGCCTATAAATAATATAGACATTTTCTTGATAGAAAATAAAAAAAATTATAGGCATTAATAGCAATATGATTAATGCCTATAAATTGTTTTATATCAAGAAAACTTCTAAATTATTAAAATTGCATAAAATTACATTAATCTTGTGGGTTACCAGATAGCCAAGTTTCAGCATGTAATAGCTTTAAGAAAGCTGTCAATAAACAGAAGAAAGCAGTAAAAGTAATTAAATAAACTTTAAAATTAATTTGTGTGCTAGGTTGGATTCCCTGGAAGCAGAAACTAAGATGGAGATTGTTACGGATTGAATTAGGTCCCCTAAAATTATGTGTTGTAAATCCCAACTTCTATGCCTATGGTTATAATCCCATTTGGGAATAGGTTGTCTTTGTTATGTTAATGAGGCAGGATTAGTGTAGGGTGTGTCTTGAGTCAATCTCTTTTGAGATATAAAAGAGCAAGGAGAGATGTGGTAAGATAGATGGGAAACCACATTGACATCTCTAAGGAAACAGTAAGCAGAAGCTGAAGAGAAAAGGACCTTCCTCCAGAATCAACAGAGAGAGCAAGCTTCTCCTAGAGACTGCACTCTGAATTCAGACTTCTAGCCTCCTGAACCATGAGAAAATAAATTTCTGTTTGTTAAAGCCATCCACTTGTGGTATTTCTGTTATAGGAGCACTAGACAGAATTTAGTACTGTGAGTGGAGTGCTGCTCTAACAAATACCTACAATGTGGAAAATGGTTTTGGAATTGAGTAATGGGTAGAGGCAGAAACATTATCTAGGGTATGGCAGGTATGGCACCAGCCCTGGGCACATGGTGCCACTGAGCAGTTTCAAATAATCCGGTATGGCCAGTGGCATATCTATGGAAAACATCACCTGTGGCAAGCACTGATATTATGCCCCTATCAAAACATCTGACACCTCTCTTTTAGATCACTTTACCATGATATCAACTCAAAAATACAAGTCAAGCTTGTTAATATTTGTTGGGCTGTACTGGGTTAATAGAAACTGCTCAATGATGCCACACACCCAGGGCCAGTGCAATACCTGAGATACACCACTAGGTGGAAGAGTTTTTAAGGTGCCTAATAGTAAAAGGGAAGACTAGTTGCACAGTGGTTAAGAGCTATAGCTGCTGACTGAAAGGTCAGCAGTTCAAATCCACCAGCCACTTCTTGGAAACCCTATGAAGCCATTCTACTCTGTCCTGTAGGGTCGCTATGAATCAGAATCGACTCGATGGCTGTGGATTAATAGTAGATGTCAAAAGTAATTCTGGTAAAGGCTCAGAAGGAGGTATAGAGGTATAGAGAAAGTCTCTGTCTTCTTAGAGAATACATATGGCACTAGCCACAGAATGTTACTAGAAATGTGGATGTTAAGTGTGTTTCTGGTGAGACCTTAAAAGAAAATAATGAACATGTGATTGGACAATGGAGGAAGGGTGATGCTTTTTATGCAGTGGCAAATGACTTGTCTGAATTATCTTCAAATGTTTGGTGGAAGGTAGAATTTGTAAGTGATAAACTTGGATATCTGGCTAATGAGATTTCCAAGAAAGTTTTAAAGGGGAAGTGTGCTGCTTCTAGAAAAATCCAAGTGGAAAGAGATGGACTTTAAATGAACTGTGCAAAATGAAAACAGAATCTTTGGAAAATTCTGTTGTACAAACTATGGATACGTGTCCTAGAATTTTCACCAAGGACATGGCTACACGATCTTTTGTTAATTCAAGGTCCAATTAATTTCTGCTTTGATTTTTTTTTGTTTTTAAATGTCATGTTTTCATTAATGGAGGTATGCAGAGTCATGGAGTGTGTTTAAATTTTTCATTGGTAATATGGATTTTTAGAAATATTATCTGGTACTACATGGTTACTACAGAAATTTTAAGGTTTCTCAAACCCCATAATTAGTTGCCCATCTGTACCACTGGACCTTGGTTGTTGATGACTTTTGTTGTGCCTTCTATTAGGTTACAGGGGAATCTCTGATTTTCCAAATATAACATGAAAAAGACAAAACAAACCTACCATAGCTCCCTAACTATCACACAGAAAACCATAAATATCTTACTAGGCTTATACAAGGGTACAAAAACCAAAAGAGACAAAATTTTTACCCAATCACACTTCTTGGTTGCACTACCTTACTTGAAAGCCTCATAACCCAGCTATTTTGCTTCAACTAGCATTTCTTTCACCTTTCACCATTGTGCAAATCCCCACTGGAGGGAAATAAGTACTTTCAGTGGTAAAAGTATACTACCAAAGAACCTGAGATCCAGAATAAGTGGGTGGTACACCATAGACACCATGGACCATGAAAGGCTTTTAAAGATATTAAGGCTATGATTGACGGATCTAACCAAATACCACAGCAGAAAAGCCATCGGTTTAGACTGAAGGCGTCAGAGACAGGATGAAAGGAAAGAAAACTGCCTCTTGGAATTCTACAGGCAGGAAACAGCCCAAAGAAGCTATAGCTGTAGTCCTATAAGAAAAGAAAAGGACCATCCCTGAAGCAGTTCAGAGATCAGCAGAACTGTTTGAAGGAACATGGGAAGCAGGGCCTTTCAGTTTCAATGGGTGGAGCCACAGTCTCCTTGATCTGAAAGAGTGGGGACACAACCTCCTAGGTTTCAGAGTCAGATTGTGGTGCAATGAATTACATAGTCACCAAGGCTATGGCTGGAAGGTCCAATGAATTACTTAATATAGCCCTTCTAGCCATAGTCTTTGTGACTCACATACAATGATTGAGTGGGACTATGCGAATAAGGTATATAGAACTTGCCTTAGTTATCTAGTGCTTCTATAACAGAAAAGAAATTTCACAACTTGATGGCTTTAACAAAGAGAAATTTATTCTCTTACAGTTTAGCAGGCTAGAAGTCTGAATTCAGGGCACCATCTCCAGGAAAAGGCTTTCTCTCTCTGTTGGCTCTGGGAGAAGTTCCTTGTCATCAATCTTCTCCTGGTCTAGGAGCTTCTCAGGGCAGGGACCCTGGGTCCAAAGGACTCACTCTGCTCCTGGCTCTGCTTTCTTGGTGGTAAGAGATCCCTTTGTCTCTCTGCTTGCATCTCTCTTTTATATCTTAAAAGTGATTGACTCAGGATAGAACCTAATATTGCAGATTGAGTGCTGCCTCATTAACATAACTATCTTTAATCCTGCCTCATTAACAACATAAAGGTAGGATTTACAACAAATAGGAAAACCATATCGGATGACAAAATGGTGGATAATTACACAATACTAGGAATCATGCCCTAGCCAAGCTGCCACACATTTTAGGGGATACAATTCAATCCATAACATGCCACATTTTGGCCCCAAAAAAATCATGTCCTTCCACACATAAAATACATTCACCCCATCATATCATCCCATCCTGGGACAAAATTCCTCTTCATCTATGAAATCTAGAAAACAAGTTATCTGCTTCCAAAGTACAATGGTAGAACAGGCACAAGGTAGACATTTCCATTACAAATGGGAGAAATTGGAGGAAAAGAAGGGATAACAGACATCAAGCAAATCAGAGGAACACATTACATTAGCTCTCAAGGTTTGAAAATAATCCTCTGTTTCTCTGAGACTGTTTAGGCCATGGCCCTGCCCTCTAGACTCTGGGTTTTGGCCACATTCTACAGATTCTGAGTGGAGGCCCCTTGGCCCTGGGCTCTGCCTTCCAGGCCCACTGGGACTCAAATCTGCTCATCACATTTGAGCGGCTCCATTTTCCTAGTCAATCTGAGTTGCTACCTTACCCTCTCAGCCCTGGCAGGCCCCATTCTTCTGCCCCTTGGGCAAGGTTGCCCTGCCCCCTCAGCTTTGGGCAGCAGGTCTGGCCCCATCCCACTAGCACTCATGCACAGCAACCCCACACTCCAGAACCACGTTGGTGAAGATCTGACTCTTTGAAACCTAGGAGACTGTGGCTCCATATTTTGAAGTCCCAGAGGCCATGGGTCCACCGTTTAAGACCCCAGAAATCATGGCCCTATGCTTTAAGACTGAGGCACCTATGCTTCCTGTTCTCCTTGCCTCTTCAGCTTCTGCTTCCTTGTTCCTTGGTCTCTCGGCCCCTCACGCCTCCCTGCCTGCATCTGCCCTGCTGGGGCAAGTGTTCCAAAGCTTTTTAGCTCCACTGATAAATGCCTGGAGGCACCCCACTCCACCAGTAAACTTTGGCCAGAAGGCAATCAGTTCTCTTGCTCCGCGGGTCTGCAAGACTAGCTCCACCAATAAGTGCCCGGGGCCACCCTACTCTGCCAGGAAGCCTCCTGTGCCACTCAGCTCTCTCACTCTGTGGGTTGGCTCCTGAGCTATCTTGCACTGGTCTCCTAGTTCTGCTGCTGTCATTTCTCTGCTGCTGCTTCTCACCTTCTGTGCCATCTGCAGTGTAACAGCTCTCCTCACTTCTTTATGAGTTCTCACAAGAATTTTCTTTGATGTCCATAATTCCACCAATAGTCCAAGTCAATCTAGTATTTTACTATTACACACTTTAAAACTCTTCCAGACTCTACTCATTCACAGTTTCAAAACCACTTCCACATTTTAGGTATTTATTAGAGCAGAATCCTACTCTCCTGGTACCAAATTCTGTCTTAGTTATCTAGTGCTGCTATAACCGAAATACCACAACTGGATGGCTTTAACAAAGATAAATTTATTCTCTCACAGTTTAGCAGGCCAGATATATCTTTATTTCTAAATCTATCTCTATATCTTTATTTTAAATATACATAGTTTAAATATGCATAGTTTATTTTCTGTCAATTTTACTTCAAAAAAGTATTTACAAAGAAAATTTAAAAACATTTAGCTTAAGAAACCTCAATTTTCTTCCTTGGCTGGACATTCTGTTCTTTTTTTCTTTTTTTTCTTTTCGTTGTTCCTGCACAACCATTAAGCACTTAAAATGATGACAAGAATGTCAAGGATAAATGATACTTTGCTACTGAAGTTGAAAGAGAAGTACCGGTCACTAGGGACCTAAGTTCAGCTTCCTTCCAGATGCTAAATGAATAACTAATGGATAACTAATGGGAGTGCATCTCAGGACAGTATGTGAATACAAAGAACAATGCAAGCCTTGATTAATACAACACAAAACAACAAGGTAAGACTTGAACTTTAACTTGAAACTCTTTATTAATCAAAGGGCAGTACTAACTTGATCCATCTCAGATAAGCTTTTTATATGTTCTTACTAGTAAGATAGACTTGCAAAACGATGAAATGAGTTCATATATATAACACATTAATAATATTAACTTGTTCCCAAAAATTTATTACGTTTCTGGAAAAGTCAGGCAATGTTCTAGGCATTGGAGACAGCAATGAATAAAATAAAAGGCTACGACTTTATGAAACTTAAATAATAACATCATTGATTATATTCATGCAACAGGACAGATATAGTTCATTAATAAGTACTCCAGGTATCTCCTAAATATTTCCCTTTTTTGTGTTTGGAAGTATTTTGCAAACTAGAAGTAAATATGCATATTGAAGGTGACTGTATAAGTTTATGTCCAGTGACCTGAGAGTCATATATGTCCATCAGTGTTAGACAATTGCTAATATCACTTTGTGTGCTATTTGAAGGATGTCTCACTTAGAGTTCTTTGGCTCTGTAGAGCACCAAAAAAACTGAATTTGAAATTATTTATATGGTCATGTATGTCTGATCTTTCATACCAGCGTAGTGTCTCTGACATTACAAGAAAAAATAATATGGGATAATCTGATTCTCTTTTTCATTATTTTATGTTCGTGTTCTAAAATGTTAATCACACCTTAGTAATCTGATTTTTATCCCTCTGATTAGATTTCATATAATCCTTGGTAAATAAGTTCTAAATCAAAAAGACAAGACAAAAAATAAAATGAAATAAATAACATCCTAACATAGGCATATTGACTGTTATAGATACAATATTACTTCTCTTCTTTAGAACATATTCTATTTTGTACAACTTTGAAGTAAATGCCTGCGTCGTTTTTATCTCTTTGTTCCCATAAACATATGCTCACTCAGTAATTGGATTTCTGCACCATTCTCACACATATTACCTGGGAAATATTCTAATTAGATGGCATACCATTTTGTTTTATTCCTGTATGTTATGCTCACAAATACTTAAAAAAAAAAAATAAGTAAACATGTAACCGAGGAGGAAACTTGTTACCTGCTTTCCTACAACTTACTAGCACTTCATATCTCACCCTTCTGTTGTATTGTTTTTGACATAAAGTAGTAGAATCCCTCCTGCAGTTGTGAACTCCATCCATATTGAAAAGGTAATGACAGACTGACTCCACAATCAGTTTTCAGGTTTTCTATGAATAAATGTTTCCTTATGTGTTTTCACTCTATGGAAATTGATTTTTTTATGCCAGTACTAATCTTTGGGAACTTAATCTGTTTTCCTGAAAAGATTGCCACATGAGTGATGGTGGTTATGATTACTAGTTGTTGGTTCTTTATCCCTGGATTAGCAAATCGTAACAGACTGTGAGTTGCAAGCAGTCAATCCTGGTAATATTCCCAAATTTTAAAGAGTTATATTTGAAAAATACTAACAGGGCTACTTTGGTTAACAAGATATAAGTATTGAGATAATTTACTCTTGTTGATCTTTTTAAGACTATTCAAAAACAATGTATTTGCTGTTGTAAAATAGAAAATCAATGTGGTGATTTGTTAAAAATGCACAGCATTTTTTTCCATGTATATATGCCATTTTGCAATGTGACTTTGCAGCATCTAATGTAAAGAGATGGAGTTTACTTCAAATTGCACACATACAGATTCATGGCTAAATAAATGCTATTTTAAGGTGTTAGGATTTAGTGTGAATTGATATGCAGCAAAGACTAACTCCATCAGGTATTAAAGCGAATTAATTTAAAAACTGCATCCAAATCTGCAATGCACTCATAAATAAAGATTTATCATAAATTTCCTCTTTACTATAACTACATAAAAGTCTAAGATTCATAGACTTATAGTGAATCACTACAAAATTAGAAATTCTAAGAATACCAAGAATGATAGGAAAGACTATACTGACTTCCAGGTAAAAGTGGTGGATTGAACCTCTGTTCAATATATTCACCTTTGTTTCCTACCTAAATTCAGTTAAAATATGAATAAAGAAATAAAAAAGTATTAAACCCAAATGACAAGTAGTTGGAGAGAAAATATTGAGTCTACAAGATTCTTGACATATGAACAGTAGGCAGAGGAGTTAGCAAATATGAAAAAGTTTAAATTCCAAGTACTTACATAAGGAGATGCCAATGAGAACTATATCAAACCACATCGCAGACTCAAGGACAGGCTCATATATGGAAAGCGCCATGTATTGCGTATGGCTGAGTTGAAGCATGATAAAGAAAACAGAGATTGTTCAAAATTTTCCCTTCCTGTCTGATTTAGCTGGTGAAATAAACTGGCTCCAACACAAGAGGAGACAGAAGGTTTATTTCACATTGAAATTGAAGCAGATATGGTCCATTCAATGAGACAACAGCCACACCAGAATACGGGGAGGAAAATATCTCCTGAAGAAGAGGATAGATTAATGAACAGTGTTCTTAGTGAAAAGTAAGCATCTAGATTGATATGTTCTCTGAAGATGAACCAGACTATTTGACGAATAGTTGCTACCAATATACCCATGCTCACAGAGCTTGCGTCTCTCTTAAAGAAGAAAATACAAAAAAAAAAAAAGAATGACAGACATTTGATGAAAGACTAGTTCCAATAAAAATTTAGGTGCCAAAATCAAAGTAAAAAAAAAAAAAAATCACAAAACAACAACAGTGGATTCAAAGTAAGAAGAAAGGTTTCATAGTATCTATAATATTGTCTGATACATAAAAGAAACAATTTCATCAATTAAAAATGATGTAATTTAAAGGTAGCCATAGAGAGAGAGTGAGAGCAAGAGAGAGAGAGAGAATGAGTTAGAGTACAACCTACCTCTAGTATACAGGTGACATATTGCATTGAGCTAAACTGCTGCAAAAGATCCCTTCAAGATTTTCAAAAGCAAAGATGTAACTTTGATGACTAAGGTACCCCTGACCTAAGCCATGTTCTTTTCAATCACTGCTTATGCATGTGAAAGCTGGGCAACAAAAAAGGAAAACAGAAGAAGAATTGATTCATTCAAATTTTGGTGTTGGTGAAGAATATTGAATATACTGTAGACTGCTAGAAGAATTAAAAAATCAGTCATGGAGGAAGTACAGCCAGAATGTTCCTTAGAAGTGAACATGATGAGACTTCTGCTGGCTTACTTTGGACACATCATCAAGAAAGACCAATAGCTAGAAAAGAACATCATGACTGGTAAAGCAGTGGGTCCGTGAAAACGAAGTAAGCCCTCAATGAGATGGATTAACACAATAGCCACAACAATAGACTCAGATATACCAATGATCATGAAGATGGTACAGGACTGGGCAATGATTCATTCTGTTATACATAAGGTCACCATGAGTTGGAGCTTACTCTACAGCTACTAACAACATCAACTAGTATTCAGGTAGTCAGGTTAGATATTTAGGCATTGCCTTTGTATTTAATTTTATTTTTTTAATTATGTAATACATTTGCATTATTTCAAAGTCACATTTGCCAAACAAGTTAAACTCAAAAAATTCTAACTTTTCACTCTTTTCCTTACAGGCTTTTTTTTCCTTTTCTTCAGTAGATAGACATTTTAAAAATTTTATATTTTATCCTTCTGTTGTTTTAAACTATAAGCAAATGTTCCTATATGCACATATTAGATCTTAATTACATTAATAAAAAACCCAAGCCCATTGTCTCAAGTCAATTCCAAAGCATGATAACCTCATGTGTGACAGAGTAGAACTGTGCTCCATATGGAAGCAGATAACAAGGCCTTCCTTCTGTGGCGCTGTGAACTGCCAACCTTAGGCTAGTAGTTCAGCACAAACTGTTCTACCAAGGGACCTAATTACATAACTAGTAACATACTAAATACACTTTTCTCCAGCTTGCTTTCTTAGATTAACAATGATAACCTAGCAGCAATTAATCCTCTATCACCTATAATATGGTCCTGAAACACAATTCCTCACAGGTATGGAGTAGGGAATGTAAAAGATGGACCTGGAATATAGTCTCATACCAGATTATGAGGATGAACTCAATGACCATTAATTTTATATCAAAATTAGTCAGAAGCCAACCAGATGAAGTCTCTATTGGCTGAAGATGAAAAAGGTAAACATCTATATATTAACAACAATAGATTAAAACACATCACATAATTGAATACATGATTTCATGATGAACAAACAAAAATTAGTTTGTCATTTAGAGAATGTTAGTTTAAAAAAAAAGCATTGTTTTGAAAACTGGTAAATAAAGCAGAAAAATAGTATTTGATTTCTATACTACAAAAAGTAAATGAAGAGATATATTCCAACTAATAAATGGAAAAAGGATGTTAGAATTATACTGTCACTATTTGACAATGCCCATCACTTAATAAATTTAGGTACTGATCTCGAGCAACTGTTCGTATCACTAATGGAGAAGTAGAAAGACATACTACATTTAATAATGCAAGAATTCATGGCCACTTATGAAGTAGACTTACCAAAATTTTAACATAAATTTAATTAAGCCTCTATATAGAAGTACAAGTTATAGGAAATACAGAAGTCTAAAGAACATGTTAAATGAGACCCTGGACGGGAGACAGGGTGCAATTAGCAAAGTCCAGAATGTGGACAATTCAACAAGACAGATATATGATTCAGTTTTCTCATCAAATAAATTGAAAAGAAAAAAAAAGGTAGTGTAAGAATGTATGCATTGAAAGAAACATAAAAGACATATAAAGCAAACAAGATGTGTGTACTTAGTGGAATGCTGATTCAAAGTGAAAATAACAATACTGTAGTTTTAAGCAAATAATGCACACCTTCTATGTTGGTTTCCAGTTAAGCCCTCTCCCTGTGAGGTATTTTCATAAATACTCTATGACAATATTTTACAGCAATATGTAAAAAAAAAAGCATAGTTACAATTATGAAAATACCTTTCTGGGATAGGGCAAGACTAGCAAGCAAACATAGAAGGCATAAAATTACAGTAATCACCTTCATGTAATAACAGGAATTTTGAACGTTGTTATAAAGATTGTGTTATAATATTAAGAAACTATTGTTTATTTTTTTGAGGAATGATAATAATAGTGAATATTTTTCTAAAAGGTTCTTATCATTTAGAGATAAATACCAAAATATTTACTAAACAAATAATATGATGTTTGTAGCTTACTTCAAAATAACATTCCATGGAAGTTGTTGGGGGTATGCATAAAATAGATTGAATATGTGTTAATAATTGTTAAATCTGGATGATGACTATATAGGTTTCATTATACCATTCTCTCAATTTTGTATATAATTCAAACTTTCAATAATAAAAAATAATCTATTTATCTATCTAAATTTTATATAAAGAACACAGTGAAATAATGTGTGAAAATACTGAAAGTGTAGACATTTAGAACACCGTAGAGAAGAAAATATAATTTTATTAACAATGAGAAAGATCAAGGTTGCTGTTGTTAGGTGCCCTCGAGTTGGTTCCCACTGATAGTGACTTTATGCACAACAGAACGAAATACTGCCTGATCCTGCACCATCCTCACTATCATTATGATGCTTGAGCCCATTATTGCAGCCACTGGGTCAATCCATATTGTTGAGGGCCTTCCTCTTTTTTGCTAATCCTCTACTTTACCAGGCATAGTGCCCTTCTCCAGGAACTGATCCCTCCTGACAATATGCCCAAAGTAGGTGTGACCAAGTCTCACCATCCTTGCTTCTAAGGAGCATTCTGGCTATACTGTTTCCAAGACAGATTTGTTTGTTCCTCTGGCAGTCCATGGTATATTCGATATTCTTCACCAACACCACATTTCAAAGGCGTCAGTTCTTCTTCAGTCTTCCTTATTCATCGTTCAGCTTTTGCATGTATATGAGGTGATTGAAAGTACCATGGCTTGGGTCCGGTGCACTTTAGTCCTTAAAGTGACATCTTTGGTATTTAACACTTTAAAGAGGTCTTTACAGGAGATTTGCCCAACGCAATGCGTCATTTCATTTTTTGACTGCTGCTTCCATGGGTGTTGATTGTGGATCCAAGTAGAATGAAATCCTTGACAACTTCTCTCTTTTCTCCTTTCATCATGATGTTACTTACTAGTCCAGCGTGAGGATTTTTTCTTTATGTTGAGGTGTAATCCATACTGAAGACTGTAGTCTTTGATCTTCATCAGTAAGTGCTTCAAGTCCTCTTCACTTTCAGCAAGCAAGGTTGTATTATCTGCATATTGCCGGTTGTGAATGAGCCATCCTCCAATCCTGATGTCCCATTCTTCTTCAGGTAGTCCAACTTCTCATATTATTTGCTCAGCATACAGACTGAATAAGTGTGGTGAAAGAATACAACCCTAAAACACACCCTTCCTGACTTTAAACCACCCAGTATCCCCTTGTACTCTTCGAAAAACAGCCTCTTGGTCTATGTACAGTTTCCTTGTGAGTTCTGGAGTTCCCATTCTTTGCAATCTTATCCATAATTTGTTATGATCTACACAGTCAAAAGCCTTTACATAGTCAATAAAACATAGGTAAACATCTTTCTGGTATTTTCTGAATTTAGCCAAGATCTATCTGACATTAGCAATGATATACCTCATTGCATGTACTCTTCTGAATCTAGCTTGAATTTCCAGCAGTTCCCAGTTGATATTCTGCTGCAACTGCTTTTGAGTGATCTTCAGCAAAATTTTACTTGCCTGTGATATTAATCACATTGTTCTATAATTTCAGTATTTGGTTGGATCACCTTTCTTGGGAATAGACATAAATATGGATCTCTTCCACTCTTTCAGTCAGTTGACCAAGTAGCTGTCTTGCAAATTTATTGGCATAGGTGAGTGAGCACCTCCATAGCTACATTCATTTGTTGAAACATCTCAGTTGGTATTTTGTTAATTTCTGGAGCCTTGTTTTTCCCCAATGCCTCCAGTGGAGATAGGATTTCTTCCTTCAGTACCATTGGTTCTTGATCATATGCTACCTCCTGAAATGGTTGGACATCGACCAATTCTTTTTCATACAGTGACTCTGTGTATTCCTTCCATCTCCTTTTGATGTCTCCTGCATCATTCAATATTTTCCCCGTAGAATCCTTCAATATTGCAAGTTAAGGCTTGAATTTTTTTCTTCAATTCTTTCACGCTGAGAAATGGCAAACATGTTCATCATTTTTGATTTTCTAACTCCAGTTCTTAGAACATTTCATTATAGTACTTCACTTTGTCTTCTTGAGCCACCCATTGAAATCTTCTGTTCAGCTCTTTTACTTCATCATTTCTTCCATTCACCTTAGCTACTCTACGTTCAAGAGCAAGTTTCAGAGTGTCTTTAGACATCCATTTTGGTCTTTTTTTTTCTTTCCTGTCTTTTTAATGACCTTTTGCTTTTTAATGTATGATGTCGTGGGTATCATCCCACAACACACCTGGTCTTTGATCTTTAGTGTTCAGTGTGTCAAACCTATTCTGGAGATGATCTCTAAAATCAGGTGGGATGTACTTAAGGTCGTACTTTGGCTCTCGTGGACATGTTTTAATTTTCGTTAGCTTCAACTTGAACTTGCACATGAGAAACTGATGGTCTCTTCCACATTGGTCCCTGGCTGATGATCTTGAGCTTCTCCATAGATTTTTAAAACATATAATCAATTAGATTTCTGTATATTCCATCTGGCAAGTTCTACATATACAATCATCATTCATGTTGATGAAAAGTAGTAGCATATAAATCCAATTAATTAATTTTATTTTATTGTTGTACTTTAAATGAAACTTTACAATTCAAGTTAGTCTCTTGTACAAAAATTTATACATACATTGTTATTGCTCTCCCTATACTGTGATAGCACACTCCTCCTTTCCACCCCTGATTTCCCATGTCCATTCAATGAGCACCTAACTCTCTCTGCCTTCTTATCTCACCTCCGGACAGAAGCTGCCCATTTAATCTCATGTATTTACTTGAGCTAAGAAGCAAACTCTTCACGAATATCATTTTATGTCCCATAGTCCAGCCTAATCTTTGTCTGAGGAGTTGGACTCGGATATGCTTTTAGTGATGGGTTGACAGAGAGTCCGGGACTATGCTTTCTGGGGTTCCTCCAGTCTCAGTTAGACCATTAAGTCTTGTTACTAGAATTTGAGTTCTACACTCCACTTTTCTCATGCTCCATCAGGGATTCTACTTTGTGGTGGTAGCTGGGCAACATCTAGTTCTTCTGGTCTCAGGCTGATGCAGACTCTGGTTTATGTGGACCTTTCTGTATCTTGGGCTAATACTTTCCTTGTGACTTTGGTGTTCTTCATTTTCCTTTACTTCAGGTGGGTTGGGACCAATTGATGCATCTTAGATGGCCACTCACTAGCTTTTAAGACCCCAGATGTCACTCACCAAAGTAGGATGCAGAATATTTTCTTAATAAACTTTGTTATGCCAGCTGACCTGGAAGTCACCTAAAGCAGGGTCCCTAGACCCCCACCCCTGCTACTCTGTGCCTTCAAGTGTTTGTATTCAGGAAACTTCTTAGCTTTTGTTTAGTCCATTGTTCTTACTTCCCCTGTAGTGTGTGCTGTACTTCCCTTCACCTAAGATAATTCTTACCTACTATCTAATTAGTGAATAACACTCTCCCTCCCTCCCCACCCTCGTAACCATCAAAGAATCTTTTCTTCTATGTTTAAACTTTTTCTTGAGTTCTTACAATAGTGGAATTTTACAATATTTGTACTTTTGTGACTGACTAAATTCACTCAGCATAATGTCTTCCAGGTTCTTCCATGTTATGGGATGTTTCATAGCTTCATCTTTGTTCTTTATCATTGTGTAGTATTCCGTTGTGTGAATATACCATGATTTGTTTATCCATTCATCCGATGAGGGGCACCTAGGTTGTTTCCATCTTTTTGCTATCATGAACAGTGCTGCAATGAACATGAGTATGCATATATCTATTCGTGTGACAGCTCTTATTTCTCTAGGATATAATCCTAGAAGCAGGATTGCTGGATCGTATGGTACTTCTATTTCTAGCTTTCCAAAGTCGTTGTACCATTTTACATTCCAAATAACAGTGTATAAGTATTCCGGTCTCTCCACAACCTCTCCAACATTTATTATTTTATTTTATTTTTTTTTATTAATGCTAGCCTTGTTAGGGTGAGATTGTAACTCATTGTAGTTTTGATTTGTATTTCTCTAATGCCTAAAGATCTTGAGCATTTCTTCATGTGTCTGTTAGCCACCTGATTGTCTTCCTTGGTGAAATGCCTGTTCATATCCTTTGCCTATTTTTTAATTGGGTTATTTGTCTTTGTGTTGTTGATGTTTTGCACTATCTTGCAGATTTTAGAGATTAGACGCTGATCAGATTTGTCACAGCCCCAAATTTTTTTCCCAGTCTGTAGTTGTCTTTTGACTCTTTTGGTGGTCTTTTGATGAGCGTAAGTGTTTGATTTTTAGGAGCTCCCAGTTATGTAGTTTCTCTTCTGGTGTTTGTGCAGTTACTTATGGTTCGTATTCTGTTTATGCCATGGAATCTGGATTGGGATTGCATTGTATCTGTAGATCACTTTGGGTAGAACTGACATGTTGAGTCTTCCTATCCATGAGCAGTATGTTTTTCCACTTATGCAGGTCTCTTTTGGTTTCTTGCAGTAGTGTCTTGCAGTTTTCATTGTATAGGGCTTCTATGTCTCTGGTTAGATTTATTACTAAGTATTTTATCTTCTTGGGGGCTATTGTGAATGGTATTGATTTGGTGATTTGCTTTTCGCTGTTCTCTCTGTTGGTGTAGAGGAATCCAACTGACTTTTGAATGTTTGTCTTCTATCCTAAAACTTTGCTGAAATCATCTATTAGTGCTGGTAGTTTTCTTGTGGATTCTCTGGGGTTTTCTGTGTATAAGATCATATCATCTGCAAATAGGGATACTTTAACTTCTTCCCAATCAATTTGGATGCCTTTTATTTCTCTTTCTAGCCTACCTGTTCTGGCTAGGACTCCAGCACAATGTTGAATAAGAGTGGTGATAAAGGGTATCCTTATCTGGTTACCGTTCTTAAGGGGAATGCTTTCAAAGTCTCTCCATTTAAGATTATGTTGGCTGTTGGCTTTGCATAAATGCCGTTAATTATGTTGAGAAATTTCCCTTCTATTCCTATTTTGTTGAGAGTTTTTGTCATGAATGGGCATTGGACTTTGTCAAATGCCTTTTCTGAATCAGCTGAGAAGATCATGTGGTTATTCTCTTCTGTTGTATTAATGTGATGCATTACATTGATTGTTTTTCTAATGTTGAACCATCTCTGCATACCTGGCATAAATCCTATTTGATCATACTGAATTTTTTTTTTTTTTTTTGATATGTTGCTGAATTCTATTGGCTATAATTTTGTTGAGGATTTTTGTGTCAATGTTCATGAGGGATACTGGTCTGTAATTTTCTTTTTTTTGTGGTGTCTTTACCTGATTTTGGTATCAGGGTTATGCTGGCTTCATAGAATGAGTTTGGGAGTATTCCGTCCTTTTCTATGCTCTGAAATACCTTTAGTAGTAGTGGGGCTAACTGTTCTCTGAAAGTTTGGTAGCATTCTTCAGTGAAACCATCTGGGCCAGGGCTTTTTTCTGTTAGGAGTTTTTTAATAACCTTTTCTATCTTTTCTTTTGTTATGGGTTTATTTAGTTGTTCTACCTCTGTTTGTGTTAGTTTAGGTAGGTAGTGAGTTTCTAGAATTTGTCCATTTCCACTAGGTTTTCAAATTTTTTAGAGTACAATGTTTCATAGTACTCGTTTATGATTCTTTTAATTTCACTTGGGTCTTTTGTGATATAACCATCTTGTTTCTTATTCAGGTTATTTGCTTACTCTCCTGTTTTTCTTTTGTCATTTTGGCCAGTGGTTTATTGATTTTGTAGATCTTTTCAAAGAACCAGATTTTGGTCTTGTTAACTCTTTCTTTTTTCTTTTTTTTTTTTTACTATCCTCTAGTTCATTTAATTCTGCTCTAATTCTTATTATTTCCTTTCTTCTGGCAGCCAACGTCTTCTTTTGCTGCTGTCTTTCTACTTGTTCTAGTTGTAGGGTTAATGTTTTGATTTTGGCCCTCTCTTCTTTTTGGATGTGTGTATTTATTGCTATAAACTGACCTCTGAGCGCTGCTTTTGCTGTGTCCCACAGGGTCTGGTAGGATGTGTTTTCATTCTCGTTTGATTCTATGAATTTCTTTATTCTGTCTTGTCTTAGTCATCTAGTGCTGGTACAACAGAAATACCACAAGTGGTTGGCTTTAACAAAGAGAAATTTGTTTCTTCACAGTAAAGTAGGCTAAAAGTCCAAATTCAGGGCGTCAGCTCCAGGGGAAGGCTCTCTCTCTGTTGGCCTTCTTCTCATCAGTGTTCCCCAGAACAGGAGCTTCTCTGCACAGGGACCTGGGTCCAAAGAATGCGCTCTGCTGCTGGCACTGCTTTCTTGATGGTCTGAGGTCCCCCTATCTCTCTGCTCACTTCTGTCTTTTATATCTCAAGAAATTTCCTCAGGACACAGTCCAATCTTGTAGATTGAGTCCTGCTTACTAACACAACTGCCACCCATCCTCCCTCGTTAATATCACAGAGGCAGGATTTGCAACGTATAGGAAAATCACATGATACCAGGAATCATGGCCCAGCCAAAACGATACATACATTTTTGGGGGACATAATTCAATCCATGACACGTCCTTAATTTCTTCTATAACCCAGTAGTTTTTGAGCAAGATGTTGTTCAGTTTCCATGTGTTTGATTTTTTTTCCTTGCTTTTTCTGTTATTGATTTCTACTTTTATGGCTTTATGGTCAGAAAAGATGCACTGTAATATTTCAATGCTTTGGATTCTGTTAAGGCTTGCTTAACAGCCTAATATGTGGTCTATTCTGGAGAATGTTCCACGTGCATTGGAAAAGAAAGTATACTTGGCTCCTGTTGGTTGGAGTGTTCTGTATACGTCCATGAGATCAAATTGGTTGATTGTAGCATTTAGATCTTTTGTGTCTTTATTGAGCTTCTTTCTGGATGTTCTGTCCTTCACTGAAAGTGGTAAGTCGTAGTCTTCTATTATTATTGTGGAGCTGTCTATCTCTCTTTTCAATGCTGTTAGAGTTTGTTGTATGTATTTTGGAGCCCTGTCATTGGATCCCTTATGCCTGTGCCTAGGCACAGGATCTGTACCTACCCTGAATTCCTGGCTTAGGGGAGCTTGCAAATCATTTTTTCCCCCGTTTGTTAATTTGTTCCCTTGCCAAGGCTGGGAGAATGGCTCAGGACACATGATGGGTGCTACTTCCGGCCCAGGTGACTCAGCAGTTGCTGAAGCTGGTCCCATATCCAGTGCAGAGCAGGGAGCAGAGAGGTAAATGGGAGAGAGGTTTTTCCCTAAAGAGGATGTTTTTGATCCACACGGTAGGCCAGATGCAAACACTTATCTTTCACCGATCGAGGGCTGCTTCTCACTGTTCTGGATAGCCAAGTAGACTCTCTGCCAATGGGTCTCTCCTGATGTAGAAAACACCTCCCAAGTGCTGCTGTTTGCTTGCCTCCCATGCACCATGAGCTGATCAGGCCTGAAGGGCTCAGACTCTCACTGGGTCAGGTCTGGGAACTCCTCACTGCTTCCGAACCGTCTCTCCGTCCCCCGCCACTCTGTCCCCCGCCACTCTGTCCGATTCTTCAACTTTGCCTTTGATGTTCAGGGCTCCTAGATTGTCATATATAATAGATTCACTTGTTTTTTGGATCTTTTTTGTAAGAGGCCCACCAGAGGCATCTGACTACTCTGCCATCTTGGCCCCGCCTCTCCCATTTTCAATATATATTAGTAACATAAAAATTTTGATTTTCTTTGTCCCAAACCAAAACCAAACTCATTTGCCATCAAGTTGATTTGGGCTCTTAGCTACCCTACAGGATGTAGTAGAAATGCCCCTAAGTTTTCCAAAACTAATCTTTACAGAAGCAGATTGCCACATCTTGATCCCACAGAGTAGATGGTAGGTTCAAACTGTTGACCTTTTGATTAGCAGCCAAGCACTTTAACCACTGTGCCACCAGGGCTCCTTTGTTTTCTTTGTCCCAGGAATTCTATTACTAAGACTTCACCTTGGAGAAAGTTAAATACGATGGACATAACAACTCCTATAAACAGACTCTGAAGGCAAAATTATATATGCTGTCACCAATGAGAATCACTTTAAATAATGAAAATAAAAATTCATAAAATAAGCTATGCTACATTTACATGATAGAATAGGATACTAGGTGGATATTAAAATATTGTTCTTATATACCTATAATAAAATACAAAAAATGCTTAAATTATGAGATAGAGAAAAAAAATGAGATTCAAATACCACAGACCTATGCTTTCCAATATGGTAGCCACTAGTTAAGGAGCCCTAGTGGCACAACGGTTAAGTGCTCAACTGCTAACGAAACATTGGTGCTTGAAATGCACACAGCAGCTAGGTAGGAGAAACACCTGGTGGTATGCTCCAAAGATTATAGCCTAGAAAACTTTATGGGGCAGTTCTACTGTCTCACATGGTGTCACTATGAGTTGAAATCAACTCAATTGCACCTAACAACAGCCACTAGCTACATGTGGCTATTGAGCACTGGATATGGGGCTACTTCAAACTGAGATGTATTGTATAAGTGTAAAATAGAAACAAGATTTTAATGACTTAGGATTTAAAAAGCTTGAAATAGCTCACTAATTTTTTTTTGATTGCATATTGAAAGGGTATTTTGCATTTATTGAGTTAAATAAAATCTAGTATTACAAATTATTTCATTTTATGTGTTTTAATGTGCCAGAAAATTCTAAATTACATAGATGGTATTACATTTCTATTGAACAATACTGCTATAAATGTTAGGATCATTTAAAGAATATTCATAGGGGGATATAAGAGGTTATACATGTGAATGATAAAAAGTACTTATTTCTGGGTGATTGTGGGTAACTTTTAAAATTTTAATTGATAAAATCTTCTGCTTACTAAATATTCTACAGTTAATAGATATTACTTTTAAAATTGGAGAAGAAAATATAAACATAGTTTTATCTTTTGATAACCACTTTTGTAAATTAACAGAAAAATGTTCCTTAAGATTGTATTTTTTTTTCATGTAATCATGAGAGAAAATTCATTCATGAGACTCATTCACAACTTGTGGTATGCAGATGATGAAACCTTGCTTGCTGAGAGAGAGGAGGACTTGAAGCATTTACTGATGAAGATCAAAGACTTCAGCCGTCAGTATGGATTATACCTCAAGATGAAGAAAACAAAAACCTCACAATTGTACCAATAAACAACATCATGATAAATGAAGAAAATATTGAAGTTGTCAAGGATTTCGTTTTACTTGGATCCACAGTCAATGCCCATGGAAGCAGCAGTCAAAAAATCAACAGACATATTTCTTTGGTCAAATCTGTTTGAAAAGACCTCTTTAAAGTGTTAAAAGCAAAGATGTCTCTGTGTGGACTAATGTGCACCTGACTCAAGCCGTGATATATTTAATCACGTCATATACATGTGAAAGCTGGACAATGAATAAGGAAGACTGAAGAATTGAGGCCTTTGAATTATGGTGTTGACAAAGAATATTTTACATACCATGGACTGCCAAAAGAATGAATGAATCTGTCTTGGAAGAAGTACAGCCAGAATGCTTCTTAGAAGCAAGGATGGAGCTACTTCATCTCACATGCTTTGGACATGTTATTAGGAGGGATTAGTCCCTGGAGAAGGACATCGTGCTTGGTAAAGTACAGGGTCAGCAAAAGAGAGAAAGACCCTCAAGGAGATGGATTGACACAGTGGCTGCAACAATGGGCTGAAACATAGCAAGGGTGGTGATGATAGCACAGCACTGGGCATTGTTTTGTTCTGGAATATACGGGGTTGCTATTAGTCAGAATTGACTGGAAGGTACCTAACAACAACAATAACAAAAACATGGATTATTTTAAATTTATATAATAGTCATTTGAAGTCAAGATTTATGTTCATTTTACTAATTAAAGCCTCAAATTTTTTGTTTAATACCGAATATCCCTTTATTTGAATTACTCAAATGCTAAGGTGGGGCCCTTGACATTTTGTATGTAAGTATATTGAAGGTAAATAACATTATATTTTATGGGAAAAGCAAATGGAAAGTGCAATGTAAAAATGTATCATGACTTATTAAAATAAAATAATAAAGAAACACAATGCATGATAAGACTTTATCAGTTCTAAATTACATATCTTGAATTTGGCACAATGGCTATGATTCGAATTTGTACTTTTTGCTGAGCTATCTTTGTGCAGGATGCATTGGAGATGATGTCAGTGGTAATAGGGGAAAAAGCAAAGAATAAAGCCTCTCTCTGAAATCTCCTCCTAGCCTCACACAACTATGAAAATGATTTAGACACTTCCTTTTGTCTTTCTTTTTGCTTGTGATATTAGTAGACCAAAACAGTAATTGTTCAGACTGTTTTGAGAGAAGCCAATAAAAACATTATATTGGTCTTGATCAGACCTATAAGGTTGTAGCAAACCATTTGAAACTTGCTTGAATGTATGTTTTTACAATTTGTGAATTGATTTGCTCAAAATAGTGGTTTTAGGGATTGGGATATCTTGTGTCCTCTTTGAAACGCTTTACACATTTCTGATTTTCCCTTTTAGTGGCTCAAAAGATGTTAGATGATAGTTTTACAGTTTCTCTAATGTGAATGGTTTGTTCCTAGTTCTCTTGAGAAGTGATATCTACTTTGGGATTTATTGAATTCCGCATGTTATAAATATGTATGTGATGGTCATTTTCAAACATTCTGGTTGGAACAATTCAAATTTCTTTTAAATTATAACTATATGATAAGAAATATATCACAAAGATCAAAGGTGCTATAATTTAAAAAATTTAAAATGTATTTCATAGAAAATATATAAAAGGACGTTGATGGAAAATTTCTGGCCCAAAGTCACTAAAACAAAGAAATGATTACTTAGATTTATCCTAAAATCTCAAAATTATATACAAAAACTAATTCTTGTGTAATTGAATTTTTCTTAAAGAAGGCTTGTTTGGAAGCATGGAATATGTAGACAAAACACAAAAATCACTGTTTTTCTGGAGCTTACATTCTATAGGCAGAAAGATCTAAGATATTAACTTTATAAATAAATTATATAGTATATTAGATGATAGAAATACTTTGAAGGAGTATAAATCAGAAAGAGAAAGTTTCTAGAAAAGAGGTTATTCCAATTTTAAGCATAGTGGTTAGAGAAGTCCTCACTGAGGAGGTAGCAGTGAAGAAAATACTTTGAAGGAGGTGAGAGATGGACACATTTGGATATGTAAGAGAAAAATATTCTACAGCTAGAGAACAACAAGTGCAAATGCCCTAAAGCAGGAGAATGGCCCTGTTGGAAAATAGTCAATACTGTGGACATTAGTTGAGCTTTCCTGATAAATTGGATGATAAGGACAAGAAAGGAATCAAGGATGATATTTTGGGTTTTATCCTAACAGGGTGGATGACAATGTCATTTACTGGAAACGAGAAACTGAATTAGGCACCTGTTTTAGGAAGACAAATAATTCTTTTAGACAAGTTAATTTTAAAATGTTAGATAACACAGTTGATTACCACCCCCAATGACAGTCTTTTCCAGAGGTATCCATTCTGAAGATATGAATGTTTGTAATTTTTCTGTATGGGTGTGTGTGTGTATATTATTTACTTGTATGTTAGTATCATACTGTGAACATCTTTTTGATTTGTGTTGTTGTTCTGTGGAATTTTTTGGAGGGCAGCATTATAAAGTGCTTTTCAGTTATAAGATTTTATTATCTCTGGTAGTTTAAATACACAAATATTGTTTCCAAATAAAAATATTTTGATCCTTCCCCTTCAATATTTCATTTATTATCATTTTTTTAATCCCCTAGATAGACCACTATCTTCAGCACAATTTTAAGTGGTAGTGGTTTATGATTCTTCTTTGTCTTTACCTGGTGACAATGGTAGTGGCTATACATATTCATACTTACTGTGGTATTCTGGCAGAAACCCACTACCAAGTTACAAGTTAAGGAAATGCATGACCATTTCTAATTGTTATAATTTAATTTTAACAGAAAGTTCTGTAGAAATTTTTAGGAATGGCTTTTCAGAATCTATTGAAATGTTAATGTGTTTATTTTCACTTCAATCTGTTAATAGACTAAAATATATATATTATACTATATAATATACTATATATGTTTATATATTTTTTACATTAAACTCTCCTAGCATTGCAGTGATAACTTGTACATAATTTCACTGTTTTAAACTACATTGTGTTAGATTTGATGTAGAATGATCTTAATTAATAATTATTAACATTGTAAAAATAATTATTATTAACAGAATGTTAATAAATTATTTTGGTCTAGTGATTTTCTTGTGTCATTTTTCCCAAGCTTAGAAAGTTTAGTATTGGCATTATGAAAGATTCATGAAATGAGTAAAATATATGCTAATATTTTTCTCGACACAGAATTATATATAATCTGAATTTGTTGTGTTTGGCTTGCAGTTAGATAGGTGAGCTGATGTTTGGATCCCAAGTCCAGTTTCTACTGTTATAGATGTCTTTATACTTTTATAGTCTCTTATTGCATATAGGGTCGCTATGAGTCGAAATGGACTTGAAGGCAATGTTTTTTTTTTTATTGCCTATTTTGGGAACATTTATTTTCTTTGACAGTTTAATTTTGGTTTTCAAATCATTAGCATAATACGGTAGAGGTTACTTTCTTATAATCTCAAGCAAACTTTCTTCATGTATTAATTTTCATTTTAGTCATTTGAAATTTTCAACTTTTTAAACCACATATGTTAAAATGTATTCACAGTATTTCATTAGTCTTTTTAAAGAAAATCTTTAGTTTTATTTGATCAAGTCGATACTTTTATTTTCTATTTAATTAATTTATCATTTTATATTTAAAGTACCTATTTTGTTTTTAATGTCATAGCATGTTGAAAATTCATTTTATTTAGCTTACGTGATTCTTTTTAAAAATGCATATCAGGCATTTTCTTTTAGTAGAAGTGTCATTAGATAATGTTCTGGAGCAATGTTAAACAATCTGTAATTTCCATTTTAATTTTAAATCTATGTTCTTGTATATACTTTAATTAGTGTGTACTTGTGATCTACTGAAACGTCTACTTTTATACTATTTTCCTACATAGCAATTGTCCTGAATTTCAGTTCTAGAAATTAGTATGTGGGTATCAATAAATATATAATTGGTGTACTATATACATTATATATATGTATATATATATGTTAATTTATTTATATGCCTTTAGTTTTGTGAATTTTTCTCTAAATTTTTTTAAAAACAGTAAAGTTAATAGAGTAAACTTAGATTTGTTGAGGTGGTAAAGAAGATATATAATTGGAATAACAAAAGCTCATTAAATTTCTTCTCCAATACAGAAATCTAAATATGAAATGACAGTCTACTCTGTGTAGCATTTTAGAATATATTACAGTTACCTCTAAATTCTTTGACAAGAATGCTTTTCAGTAATAAAGAATGTATAACAACAGTATATATTTAGCCATAACAAGTCATAAAGTCATAGAAGAATAGATGAAACTCTCAAATCTTGCAAAGGATCCGTGAAATAAATGGGTCCTTGATTAATATAAACAAATTATATTGCATCTAATCCCTGCCAATAAAATAAGTTTCAATCTCCATAGCTTGGCTTACAAGTATTACATGGTTTTGGCTTCTGTGTATCCAAAATCATTCATACATCTAGCCTTCTTCACTCATTACACTACCAATGTTGTTGTTGTTGTTTTGAGGTACTGTGGAGTCAGTTCCAGCTTATAGCGACGCTATGTACAACAGAATGAAACACTGCCCAGTCTGCCATCCTCGCGATCACTGTTATGTTTGAGCCTATTGTTGCAGCTACTGAGTCAGTCCATCTCATTGAGGGTCTTCCTCTGTTTCACTGACCCTCTACTTTTACCAAACATGATGTCCTTCTCCAAGGAGTAGTCCCTTCTGATAACATATCCAAAGAACGTGAGACAAAGTCTCACCAGCGTCATTTCCGAAGAGCACTCTGGCTGTTTCTTCAAACACAGACTTGTTCGTTCTTCTATATTCTTTGACAACACCATAATTCAAAGGCATCAATTCTTCTTATGTCTTCCTTATTCATTGTCCAGCTTTCACATGCATATGAGGTGATTGAAAATATCATGGCATGGGTCAGGCATAACTTAATCCTCAAAGTGATATCTTTACTTTTTGATACTTTAAAGACATTTTTTCAATATACTACCAGTGGTAGGCACTGTTAATTGTCTATCTACTCTTCCTTCTTCATTTCTAATAGGACATCAATTTTGTTCTAAAAGTAGCTTAGTCGATACATTTCCCAGTTAATTCAATCCAATACAATGTTGATAAATAACATAATCTTTTTACATTTGCTTAACATATCGCTGTTACTCCTTTGTGCCTC
This sequence comes from Trichechus manatus latirostris, assembly GCF_000243295.1. Lineage (NCBI taxonomy): Eukaryota > Metazoa > Chordata > Mammalia > Sirenia > Trichechidae > Trichechus > Trichechus manatus. The sequence goes on along the minus strand of NW_004444234.1, from coordinate 980,961 downwards.
TATATATGCTCTTCCCTCCACTATGAAAATGTCCTCCAATAGCACCTCTACTCTTCTCACAGCAGCTCATTCTTTTAATTCTCCACTTAAATATCCGGTCTTCTGAGAGGTACTCTGAAGAAACACTTTACCAGATTACCTATGTATTCTCCATTTTTCTTATTCTCTATTTTTTTACTTCAAAGTACTTAATTAAAACAAAATTATTTCAATTTGCCGTCTTACTTATTGTATTCCTATTCTGTCCCTTAAAATGTAGATGTCAGAGAAAATCTACGTGATGCATTAAAAAAAAAAAATCACAGTTGCCGTTGAGTTGATTCCAACTCATGGCAACCCCATGTTTTAGAGTAGAACTGTACTCCGTAGGGTTTTCAATGGCTGATTTATCAGAAGTGGATTGCCAGGCCTTTCTTCCAAGGTGCCTCTGGGTGAACCCAAACCTCCAAACTTTCAGTTAGCATTCAAGTGTGTTAATCATTTGCACTATCCAGGGACTTTCTGTGGCACATAGTAGGTGATTAATAACTAATTTTATGATAAGTTAATGACTAAAAGTGATTTTTGACATAATAAAGTCCAATCTCTCCTAACTTAATAAAGCATAAGTTAGGTAGAAATTCATGATGAAATGCATGATGAAGGGAAACAAATAACGGAATCATCTAGCCCTGCCTTCCATTGAATTAGTGATAAAAGCAGAACAAGTGAGGCAAAAAGCAAAGCAGCTATTCATTATTAGTAAACATTCTGCTAGATATCTGAATAAATTTCCATTAATCATAATTTACAGATAATCATAAAGCGAAACACTGAAACCATTTAAGAGAACTAGATGTAAGACTCTGTATAAATACCTACTTTTAGTATGTAACATTTTCTTAACCACGCTAGCCTGAAGGTCAAGCACAACTTTTCTAGCTCATCAATGGTTCTGTTTCATTGTTAGACTAGCTAGTAAATTCTTCATTTCTAGACTTACTGCAGCAATACTTTGTGACTGGGTGCAGAAGTGACCACTGGAAAGAACTTTATTTTCATGAATTGACTATGGTGTTTAGTGAAGGTAATCCTGGAAGTGGGTTGGAAGTGATAGGTAACACTGAAAATTGTTGAAGAAAAAAAATGGCTCACATACTATTTTCAGAAATAATCTTTAATTCTTAAATAAGATGCCTAGGTGAAGGCCCTGGGGATCTAATGCTATCCAGCATATCTATCATGAATAAAACACAAAAGAAGAGCAAAAACTGGATCAGAAGCTATATACAGTAACCAGAACTTTAGCTTTATACCTCAAATTGTACTTCTACCAACAGCCATGTGACCACTGAGGGCCAACAAAAAGAATACACCTATGCATAATATTTAATTGAGATTTCCTAGATATTGGAAGTCCTCTCAAGTTACAAAGATAAGCAAACAGAAAAATAACACCATGAGTACTTGAAACAGTTAACAACATAAAAGATGACCAATGGAGAATAAGAGAATTTGAAAAAGTACTTATTCAGTTTTCATAAGAAAAATTTTAAATAATCTGTGTTATAATCTGATTAAAATTTTGGAATTTATGTATACTATAAAAGAATAGATCAAATAGAAAGTGGCTTATGGACTAAGATTTAAAAAGAGTTTTCTAGAGAAGAAGCATAAATATATAGCTTAAAGTAAACTGTCCCTCTATAATTTATGTCTGTCATTAGAAGATGTTTCTTTGCCAATAGTATCCTTGACTTAATGTATCTTTCTAAGTAGTTTAACCCTTGAGAGTACCTCTCTTGGTGGGCCATAACCTTGTAGTCAATTTATGCAGAGAACCTACTAGAAGTTTTATCTTCTCCTTCCAAGACTCTCGCATATGCTTGAATTTCTCATTATGTCAACAGCCTTTTTTAAGAAATCATACTAATTTTTAAATGTATTAAATTTGTGAATTCAAAATAAAATTACATAAAATTATATTTTGCCTTGTATTTGTAACTTTTTTTTTTAGAATTATAGGCCAAAATTGCAAGAATACTGGGTGGTTTAAATATCTTTTTCAACACAATTTCTCCCTGAAAATACCATATGCTACATGTCAAAATAATAAATTATCTATAATTATTATAAAGAGATAAATACACTAGAGACTTGAAAGGCTCTGCTACTAACTTGCTATGTAACTTTTAGTAAGTCAGTTAATATTTCTGGCCTTTAGTTTCCCTAGTTACCTATCGGAGTGCGATGGATCTCTTTTGTGTGGCCTTTCTCGCCGTGGTCTTCTAACTCCTACCCAGGTGATTGGGACTGTTCAGATAGAGTAATTGTGGCCCACCATAGGGACTGGTCAGTTTTGCCATCCTGCATGGCTTGAAATGAGCCACCCCAGAAGCAGGAAAGAGAGGATCCCACCACCACCAAAGAAGAACAGCCAGGAGCACAAAGTGTGTATTTTGGACCCAGGATCCCTGTGCTGAGAAGCGCCTGAACCCAGCAGACAGAGAGTTGTAATACTGAAGACAGTGGGAAGCAGTGACAGAGAAAAGGCCACAGGAGAGACTGGCAGGAGATGATGCAATGGGCTTCCCGGCCCACGGAGTGAGAAATCTGAGTGTCTTTGAGTAAGAGGCTTACTGGCAGAGTGGGGTGCCTCTGGGCACTGATTGGCAGAAGCTAAAAGAGCTTTGTAACATTTGCCTAACCAGGGCAGAGGCTGAGGGGCCAGAGAGAGGTGTGCCTGCTGACCAGCTGGGAAGAGACTGTCCTGATGGAAGAACTGTATCCTGAGTGTTCCTGAACTTGAATTGTAACCTATTACTTCCTTAATGAATCCCACAATGGTGAGTATTGCCCGTGAGTTCTGTGTGGCCTTTGCAATGAATTATTGAACCCAATAGAGTAGAGAGTGCTGTGGGAGGGATGGTTGGTATCAGAATTGGCAAAGATGCCAGAGAGGAGGCATCTCTGACCTCTACCTCATAAGAATCAGCGTTGGGTTGTTGATCTTGATCCTCCTTCCCGCTTGTGAAATTAGAGAAGATCAGACACAGCCGCCATGCCATTTTTATAGCTATACTAGGTTATCTCAACGTTCTATGCCAGTGTTAAGATTTTAGTATAAATTTGCCTCCAACTGATTAGCTTGCAGTTCCTGAAAATTCTTCTTTTTCTAGATTGAATTTTTTTGAATATATTAGATCACTGCAAAATCAGTACACATAGATTTTTAGTAAAGGGAAATCAGAGAAATACTGATGATTAAATACCATAACCATCACCAACATTCAGATAGAGCAGATGGACATATTCATCTTTGGATAATCTTTTAAGAGATAGAAATTTAAGTGAATAATAATCACACCATTAAGGCTTTCAATTGTAAAGTTAAGGGCAGTTATTATTTTATTTGTTTATTTTTTGTGGTACTACTGAAAGTCCACATCTGGATTTTAGCATGTGTGTATTAATATGGATTTTAAATACTCTTTTTCACTAAAAACTCAAGGCTATAATTCATCACATTCGTATTGTACCTGTGAATAATGCATATAAATTATAAAAGCATATTATTGCTAATTCTTTATCACTCCACAGTTATTAGCTGGCAGTTTGATCTTATGTGATAAATGGAGAACAATATTAAAAATGAATATAAATTTTAGAATAAAAAACAGACAAATTAGAGTTCTACAAACAAAAAATCTCTGTATAAGCCATTCAGAATATTAACTGGTGGGCATACAAAGGTAAACCACTAATTTCAGTATCATATGATAGTTATTTAGAGACAAAGTAAATGAACTTATGTTTCTTTTCTCTATTTTTCATTATTGTTTTTGTAGATTCCCATGTGTACGTAAAACTAACTTCTTTCCACCATCTTTATCTGATAGCAGGATAATTTTTCAACAAAAATTTACACAGACATCCAAAGTTGTCAATATTAATACAAAAGATAGCAGCATCCCTGTCTCAGTTAACTAGTGCTGCTTTAACAGAAATACACAAGTGAGATCAATTCGTATTCATAGTAACCCTGTAGGACAGAGTAGAACTGCCCCATAAGGTTTCCAAGGATGTAATTTTTCCGGAAGCAGATTACCACAACTTTCTCCATTTGACCTTTTGGTTAGCCGCCAAGTTCTTTAACCACTGTACCACCAGGGCTCCATGGAATACTACCCAGCCATAAAGAGAAATGAAGTCCTGATGCATGCCACAACATGGATGAAGGTTGAAAACACTATTCTGAGTGAAAAAAGTCATTAGCAAAAGGAAAAATACTGTATGATGTCACTTATATTAAATATGTAAATATATAGAAACCACGATTATTAGTGGTTACCAGGAGTGGGAGGGAGGTGGAAAGGGAGATTTTGTTTACAGGGTATACAGGTTATGTTAACGGTGGTAGAATGATTCGAAAAAGGATAGCAAAAATGGGTACACAACTTGAAGAATGTAATGAATATCACTGAATTATCCACGTAGAAATTGATGAGATGGCATGTTTTATTATGTATATTTTCAAAACAATAAAGTAAAATGAAACAAGAAAAAAAAAATAAAAAAGAAATACTGCAAGTGGATGGCTTCAACAAAGAGAAATTGATTCTCTCACAGTGTAGGAGGCTTGAAGTCCGAAATCATGGTACCAGCTCCAAGGAAAGGTTTTCTCTCTCTGTTGTGTTGGGGGAAGGTCCTTTGCATCAATCTTTCCTAGTCAAGAAGCTTCTCAGTGCAGGGACCCCGGGTCCAAAGGACGCACTCTTCTCCTGGCTCTTTTCTCTTGGTGGTATGAAGTCCCTTTGTCTCTCTGATTGCTTCTCTCTTCATATCTCAAAAAAGATTGACTTAAGACACAACTTAATCTTGTAAATTGAGTCCTGCCTCATTAACACCATAGAGGCAGGATTTACAACACATAGGAAAATCTCATCAGATGATAAAATGATGGACAATCATAAAATAGTGGGAATCATGGCCTAGCCAAGTTGATACACATATTTTTGTGGGACACAATTCAATCCATTCAAATCTCTTTATTTAATGTTTATGATGTATCACATAAGGCTAAGTTGATTTCATACACTATATTATTTAATTCTTACAACAACTATACAAGTTAGCTGTTAACAGATGAAGAAACGGAGGATAAGAAAAAATACTCAATTTGTCCAAGGATATTGTATAGTAAGTTGTGATCAGAACTTAAATTCTGATGTTTTCTGTCTTCTAAATTAGCGAGATTATACTTGTTCATTAGTGGGACATTGTGCTTAATGCATATTATCTGTATCACCTATTATTTTCTGTTAAATATCGTAACAAACTTATATATCTATTGTTTGCTTGCATTTTGGAATAGATATGAAATGTAGAGTGGGAGGAGAAATATTAATTTACAATATTAATTTACGATTAATTGCCTTAAGATTGGATAAGTTCCACAACTGAACTAGTTTATGACTGGCTTGATAAAAGAAAGCATTGATCCTCTGGTATGCTCATTAATTACAGTATTTTACAATTAGTTAAGAGTTACATACATTGTTTGTTTAACATTTAATTTGAATTTCTGGTTAATATTAGCAAAGCAGATACTAAAATTTTTTAGAACACTTTAAATATGATCCGATGACCAGATATGCCTAAATACAATTGAGACTGAGAATTCTGAAGAAAATAAATTTTGCTGTCTTCTTTTTCTGAATGAAATCCTATGAAGCAGTTCTACTCTGACATATGTGGTTGCTATGAGTTGAAATAGACCCATGACAAACAACAACAACAATAGAGGCAGGTGGAGGGGGGAGAGGAAAAGTGAGGCTCAATGCTTAGGGGATACTGAGCTTTTGTTAAAAGTGACGGAAAAAATAGAAAACATATAATGGTAATGGACGAACAACTAGGTAAACATAACTAATGTTACTGAATTGTATACAAGAAAAATGTTGAAATGACAAATGATTTGTTATATATATATTTACCACAATAAACAAAAAATGATGATGTTCTGACAAATGCAACAACATGATGAATCTAGAAAACAGGTGGTGTAGTGGTTAAGAGCTCAGCTGCTAACCAAAAGGTTGGCAGTTCAAATCCACCAGCAGCTCCTTGGAAAACCTATGGGCAGTCGTATCTGTCCTATAGGGTCGCTCTAAGTTGGAACCAACTTGAGGGGACCTAACAACAACAACAACAAGCAAAATAAGCCAGATACAAAAGGACAAATGTATGATTACACTCTGAAATATCTTGTTGTTGTTGTTGTTAACTGATGTCAAGTTCACTCCTGATTCATGTGACCTTGTTTGGAAATGAGTTAAACTAAGTTAAATGTGGTCTTCCCCAAGTAAAATGCGTACTAATCCTCATTCCTTCCGAGTGATGTCTTATAAAAGGGGAGAACAGAGATGGAAACAGTGTCAGATAGAGGGGGAAGATAGCATTTGAGTATCCATCAATAAGCCAAGAAATGCCAAGGATTGCAGGCAACCAGTAGAAGCTAGAAGAGAAACATGGGACACTTCTTCTCTAGAACTCTCAGAAGGAGTCACATGGCTGATTCTCTGACTTGAACTTCTAGCTTCCAGAACTATAAGAAAATACATTTATGTTCTTTAAAGCGACCCACTTTGTGATATTTTGTTACAGCAGCCCTAAGAAACTAAGATACCAAGAATTTTTAACGAAAAAGAATATGAAGCGACATAATAGAAATGTATACTACAAGAAGCAAAAGAAGTATATGAGTAGATTTTTCATTTCAATGTTTATTCTTTAAAATAAAAAGAGAAGAAAGGGACAAAATCAAAACATTAACTACAGAACTCAAACAAATAGAAAGAGAACAGCAAAAAAAGCCTACAACCACCGGAAGAAA
>NW_004444234.1:959167-973987 GCF_000243295.1 Trichechus manatus latirostris | reverse complement strand
AATTACAAAAAATAAAAAAATAAAAATAAAAAGGCTTTAGTTTTTAAACAAATAAATTCTTCAAAATGTTTCATAGTAATTAAAATAATCTATCAGAATTTTATTGTACAAAATTATAATAAAGATAGTGATTTCATCAATTAGTACAAAGGGCACTCTCATACCTCATCATTTGTGCAATTACATGTTGTTGTTAGGTGCCTTCTAGTCAGTTCCGACTCATAACTACCCTACGAACAACAGAATGAAACACTGCCTGCATCATCCTGCATCATCCTCACAATCACTACCATGTTTGAGCCCATTGGTGCAGCCACTGTGTCAATCCGTCTCATCAAGGATCTTCCTCTTTTTCACTAACTCTCTAGTTTACCAAGCAGAACGTTCTTCTCCAGGGACAGGTCTCTTCTGATAATATGTCCAAAGTACTTGAGATGAAGTCTCACAGTCCTTGCTTCTAAGGAGCATTCTGGCTATACTTCTTCCAAGACCGATTTGTTCATTCTTCTGGCAGTCCATGGTATATTCAAAATTCTTCACCAACACCATTATGCAACATCAGTTCTTCTTCCATCTTCCTTATTCATTGTCCAGCTTTCGCATACATATGAGACAATTGAAAATACCATGACTTGGGTCAGGAACTCCTTAGTCTTCAAAGTGACATCTTTGTTTTCAACACTTTAAAGAAGTTTTTTGCAGCAAATTTGTCTAATGCAATATGCCATTTTATTTCTTGACTGCTGCTTCCATGGGTACTGATTGTGGATCCAAGTAAAATGAAATCCTTGACAATTTCAAACTTTTCTCCATTTATCATGATGTTGATTATTGGTCCAGTTGAGAGGATTTTTGTTTTCTTTATGTTGAGGTGTAATCCATACAGAAGGCTGTAGACTTTGATCTTCATCAGTAAGTACTTAAAGTCCTCTTCACTTTGAACTAGCCAGACTGTGTCCTCTGCATATTGCAGATTGTTAACAAGTCTTCCTCCAATACTGATGCTTCCTTCTTCTTCATATATTTCAGCTTTCCAGATTATTTGCTTAGCATACAGATTGAATAATTTTGGTAAAATGATACAACCCTGACACACACCTTTCTTGCCTTTAAACCATGCAGTATTGCCTTATTCTGTTCCAATGGCTGCCTCTTGGTCTATGTACAGGTTCACATGAGCACAATTAAGTGTTCTGGAATTCCTATTCTTTGCAACGTTATCCATAATTTGTTATGATTCACACAGTCAAATGTCTGCATTGTCAATAAAACACTGGTGAACATCTTTCCAGTATTCAGCCAAGATCCAAATCCATCTCACATCAGCAATGATATCCCTAGTTCCACATACTCTTCTAAATCTGGCTTAAATTTCTGGCAGTTCCCTGTCTACGTACTACTGCAACCATTTTTGTTATATCTTCAGCCATACTTTACTTGAGTGTGATATTAATGATATTGTTCAATAATTTCTGCATTCTTTTGGATCACCTTTTTTTGGAATGGGCACAAATATGGATCTCTTCCTGTCAGTTGTCCAGGTAGCTGTCTTCCAAAATTTCTTGGCATAGATTAGTGAGCATCTCCAATGCTGCATCAGTTTGTTGAAACATCTCAATTGGTATTCCATCAATTCCTGGAGCCTTGTTTCCACCAACGTCTTCAGTGCAGCTTGGATTTCTTCCTTCAATACCATTGTGCTTGATCTTATGCTACCTTTTGAAATTGTTGAACATCAACCAATTCTTTTTGGTACAGTGACTCTGTGTATTCCTTCCATCTTACCTTGATGCTTTCTGCATCATTCAGTATCTTGTCCATAGAATCCTTCAATACTGTAACTCGTGGCTTGAATTTTTTCTTCAGTTAGTCAGCCTGAGAAATGCCAAGCATATCCTTCCCTATTGGTTTTCCAACTCCAGGTCTTTGTACATTTCATTATAATACTTTACTCTGTCTTCTTGAGCTGTCCTTTGAAATCTTCTGTTCAGCTGTTTCACATCATCATTTCTTCCATTCATTTTAGCTACTCTACATTCAAGCACAAGTTTCAGAGTTTCTTCCAACATCCATTTTGGTCTTTTGTTTCTTTTCTGTCTTTTTAATGGCCTTTTGCTTTCTTATGATGATGGCGAAGATGCCATCCTACAATTCATTTGGTCTTCAGTCACTAGTGTTCAATGCATCAAATCTATTCTTGAGGTGCAATTATATACCATATTAATATTCCCTTACTCCTGGTACCAATTTTATAACAAATGCATAGTTTAATAATGTGAAATTTTTCATTTTATCTAAAAAATATTTTGACTTGTTGGAAGCTTATTTCTTTATCTAAATAGCCTATGTCACCAAAGTATTAATGATTTATTAAAATTGACTTGAGACCTTTGTTCAAATAGAAATTATGTCACAGTTGATCTCATCAGTAATTCTCTTTGTTACTAACCTATTTAAATAAGGTGAATATTTATAACCTTTTAAATTCATCCAGATTTATGCAATTCTCTTGAAGTATATTTACAGAATTTTTTTTCAAAGAAATTATAAACTAATTTTAAAATGACTAGGCTAGGCAGTATTTTAAAAGTGTATTAAATGCAATTCTGTACTTCAATAAGATTTTAATACAGAAATATGAATAATACATATCTCTCTAGTTCTATTTACTTTGGAAAAGATCATTTGAAAGGCGTAATTTGTACCTAGAAATGTTAGGTGCTAAGCTATCTTTATTTCAAACTCTGCCTTTTCCATCATGTTATCTTCAGAGTATAATCAGTGAATTAAACAATGTTAGATCAGGGTTAATACCTAAAGAAGTTTCAAATTAGTAATTAGAAGAATATCCAACAAATATGAGTACATGATATAAAAATAGAATTCACAAACTAGTAATATAAATAAAAAATAAACATACACAATATTATTAAATCTCAGTAGTGTTGAACTTGTAACAAAATTTCATATCACATCTATCAAATTGCACATATATTTTAAATGACAGTACACATCTCATACATACATTGGAATAAAGTCATCTCGTAAATTAAGACAAGTGTATAAATTGGTTTAAATGTTATAATGAAAAATAAGTGAATATATATTGGAATAAAGTGGTTTCATATATGTCACCAAATAATTGCATATTTAACAATTTATGTTAAGTAGACAGAGAAGCAAACAATAATGATTTTATATGAAATATTAATAATATGAAGAAGTGTAAAGTTAAAAAGCAAAATATGCTAAATATCCTCTTTCATATGTGGCATAATTTAACAAGTCTTAAAGACAAGGGAAATGTCACAATTACATTTCAAGTCACTCACTATACAAGGCTAAAAGAGATGACTCAAATACATTGTAGATGTTTGGGTAATAGGGGGAAAAAACACACCAAAATATAAAATGTAATTTTTTATAGATACAGTGATTTTGTGTGTTGTTAACTTTCTTTTCCATGTTTTTCCTCAGTTTTTCTAATTATCATTAGTGACTAGGTGGTATATAAATAATGAGATTAAAGAAGGTTATAAAGTAGAAAACTAAATAACCTAATAATCGTTTCGACACTTACCTTCTTAATAGTGGAATATATCAGCTCCCATAAAACAAAAATTGTTCTCATTCAATTCACTACGAAAAATATCAATTCAAACTGAAAAAATGGAACATTGATTAAATCAGCTTATGATACTTTAGGTTTTCTTTTTTTTAATTTAATCTAGTAAAATCATTTACTTTATAAATATCCTTTTCTTAGTTGGAAAACATGCTGGAATAAAGTAAGACTATTTTAATCCTAGCCCTCTTACCTACCTGTTGTGTGGACCTGGTATACCTGAGCTTCTTTACTCACCTGCAATATGGGATCTAAAAAATCTTATACCCTTATATAATTAATTGGCTTGTAGTGAAGAATATTGAGGTGATTATGTTCATGAATTTGCTTTGATATAATCTATTATGTCACATTATTTTATTTAAAACTGTTCTATTGTTATGTTTAAAGTTCTTGCATTATTTTTCACAATTAGTTTTAGGGCAATGTACATTTTGGAATATGTACAGAATTCACACATACTTCTGGCTATAGCATGCATTTCCAAATAATGAAAAGAGCTCTGGACATGTCCAGTATTGAAAAAAAGAAAATAATATTTTGATTTATTTTTATTTAACACAGGCCATGCGGTGTGAAAAGCAAGTATTGTAACTGACTTAGACAGTTGTTACTTTTTTATGAAATAAAAGAGAAAATAGTTCTATAAAATCTGTTTCTCTGTCACTGCAAAAATTGCAGCTTGTCTAATCTCAGAGTTATACACATGCTTGTATTGTTCTTTTATTGAAAACTACAAGTGACCCCACTTGCAAAGCCATACGTTCTTTTGGTACAGAATAAGAGGTTGATGGATTGCTCTTTTAAAAAGTTGTTTTCAGCAGAATCTGATACTCTCAACAACAAAATATGGGCCTGTTCAAATGTACCTAATAGAGTTTTGCACAACCCAATATCTGGATTAATACATTTAATATAACACAAGCATTCTTTCTTATAAAACCAAAAACCCATGGCCATTAAGTCGATTCTGATACACAGTGACCCTGTAGGACAGAGTAGAACTGCCCCAAAGGGTTTCCAAGGCTTTATGTCTTTATAGAAACAGACTGCCACATCTTCTTCTGTGGAGTGGCTGGTGGGTTCGAACCGCTGACCTTTTGGTTAGCAGCCGAGCTCTTAGCCACTGCGTCAGCAGGGCTCCTTTTCCTTACTATGGAAACATTTAAAATAAAAACCATCAAACACTGATGAGTAAAAAGGAACTATCTTAAAACATATTAGAGTGGGTATTATCGATCGCCTGTCCTATATGTCTTCTCTCTTCTTTATCCTCTTCAGGAATCCAATTTTTTTCAAGTTTATGCTTTTGTATCACTCAAACTATGCACTTCAGTTAAACATGACTTCATTTACAGCTCCTGAGGTGGCTCTGATTGGTCTAAAGCTAATTCCGTCCATCATGCCAGTGATTGGTTGATAATGATCATGTGGCCTAATTTAATAACCCAAATGATTGGTTTGCTGAGAAATATAGGAAAACTTATTTGTTTTTCTTGTCAGGAATCAGGAAATGAAACATGTTATAAATGAAATTAAACAGCAGAATTGCTCTAGACATGTTATTACCACACGATTCAATACTTTCTAGGGCAGTTTGAGTCAGGTTATATATTATTTGCACTGAGATTATTCCAACTGACGTAAAACACAGACAAATAAAAAAAATAAATAAAAAACACAAAAAGTTATAATTAAAAGTAACGTGCAGCTGGATCTTTGTTCTGCTATTATCTGCTTTCTACTGAATGACATTATACGTGATTTATTCATTTTAAAATTACGTAACAACATGAACAACTGTCATTACAGCGTTATAAAGTAAATCAGATCTTCTAGGATATTTAGAGACTAAACACAAGGGATGTTTGTTATAGTATTTGGTCTAATTGTGGGAAATAAAATTAGAAACCTGGGAGTAGTTCTGATCAGGGAAAATGGTAAATAGAAACAGAAAAAAATAATACAAGAAGGAAATTTTTCTTTCTTCATAAACACAGTCAAAACACTACTGTAACAGTTGGTTGTCATTATTTGCAATAGTTTATGTTCCATAAAGTCACTGCTGTTAGGTGCCGTCGAGTTGATTCCAACTCATAGCAACCCTATGCACAACAAAATGAAGCATTGCTTGGTCCTGAGCCATCCTTCCAATCTTTGCTGTGTTTGAGCCAATTGTTCCAGCCACTGTGTCAATCCATCTTGCTGAGGGGCTTCCACTTTTTTGCTGACCCTCTACCTTACCAAGCATCAGTTCCTTCTTTAAGGATTGGTTCCTCCTGATAACATGTCCAAAGTACTTGAGATGAAGTCTCACCATCCTTGCTTCTTAGGAGCATTGTGGCTGTACTTCTTCCAAGACAGGCTTGTTTTTTCTTCTGGCAGTCCGTGATATATTCAATATTCTTTGCCAACACCATAATTCAAATACATCAATTTTTCTCAGATCTTCCTTTCATTGTCCAGCTTTCAAATGCATATGAGGGGATTGAAAATATGGCTCGGGTCAGGCATACCTTAGTCCTCAAAGTGACACCTTTGCTTTTTAGCACTTGAAAGAGATCTTTTGCAGCAGATTTGCCCAATTCAATATGTCATTTGATTTCTTGAATGCGCTGCCATGGGTATTGATTGCTAATCCAAGTAAAATGAAATCCTTGAAAATTTTTCTTTTCTCCATTTGTTATAATGTTGCTTATTGGCCCATTTGTGAGGATTTTTGTTTTCTTTATGTTGAGGTGTAATCTATACTGAAGGCTGTGATCTTTGATCTTCATCAGTAAGTGCTTCAAGACCTCCTCACTTTCAGCAAGCAAGATTGTGTCATCTGTATATTGCAGGTTGTTAATGAATCTTCCTCCAATCCTGATGCAATGTTCTTCTTCAAATAGTCCAGCTTCTTGGATTGTTTGTTCAGCATACAGATTGAATAATTATGGTGAAAGGATACAACTGTGACACACACCTCTCCTGATTTTAAACCATGCAATATCCCCTTGTTTTGTGAGAAAGACTGCCTCTTGGTCTACACACAATTCAGTCCTGTTCTTCTCAATGTTATCCATAATTTCTTATGATCCATGCAGTCGAATGCCTTTACATAGTCAATAAAACACAGGTAAACATCCTTCTGTTATTCTCTGCCTCCAGCTAAAATAAAGGCACTGAAAAAATGGAATTAGCAAATACTGAGACTTTGAGAAAATTCAGAGTTAGGTTCCTGTGAGCCTTTGGTCAGAAAAGTTTCCTCAACTGATCAATACATAAACTTGTACTATGTCTGTTTCTGTTCAGAGGCACTTTATTGAAAAAAAAAATGTGTGTATATATGTGCGTGTGTGTGTGCATGTAAGTATATTGTGTGAGTGTGTAATCTTACTAAAAATTATTTGCAGTATTTTGTACAATAAAATATAGCTGAGAAGAGTTTAACATTTTTCTGGCTCTAGGTAAAGTGATAGTAAATTTCTTTTGCTTTCAGCCTCACAGCAATGCTGTCAACCATCCTTCTTTTATTGATCATCATCTCGTCAATCCACAAACGTATCTGCTTTTCCGTAGCTTCATTGTGCAATACAGATGTTACTTTAGCACTTTTTGGATGGCCTTCACACATAGATCAGTGAATTTCCTCTTTCATTTTCTAGATGTACTGTGTGTTGATTCACCAACATTGAAAACAACAGTACTATAACTCGTTCATCACCAAAGTGTATCTAGGGCAAGTATTTTTATTTATTTATGGTAATTATATCACAGTCTTCCTGCACTTAGGAACTCTAAGGTCTTCAATTTTTGCACAAAGCATTTCAGCACTATGCTTGGGGGCCATTCTAAGCAGTGCAATCACAATAAAAGCACGAAAATGCAAAAATGTGGAGCTAAATAGGCCACAAAAAGGACACTTTTTATAGTATGAGCGCTAAAACAAGAAAGCAGAGCATCACCTTGTTCAACATCCAATGTACACATGTATTGGGCAACTCAAAGTTTTTGATGCTCTGTGCATGTCTATCAATGACTCTTAAATCATCACAAGAATTGATTTTAGGATTATAAATAAATTCTAACAAGTGAATTTGCAAATGTGAAATCTGTAACTGAGTATTGATCATATATCTTTTTTTTCTATGTGTCTTATACAGAGTGATGAAGAAGAATTGATGCTTTTGAGTTGTGTGTTGGCGAAGAATATTGAATATACGATGGACTTCTAAAAGAATGAACAAATCTGTCTTGGAAGAAGTACAGCCATAATGCTCCTTAGAAGCAAAGATGATGATACCTTGTCTCACATACTTTAGAACTGTTATCATAAGGGACCAGTCCCTGGAGAAAGACATAATGCTTGATAAAATGGAGGGTCAGAGAAAAAGAAGAAGACCCTCAATGAGATGGTTTGATACAGTGGCTATAACAATGGTCTCAAGCATAACAATCACGAGGATGGTGCAGGACCAGGCAGTGTTTTGTTCTGTTGTACATAGGGTTGCTATGAGACATAACTGACTCGATGGCACCTAAGAACAACAACATACAGAGTTATTGTTCTGGTAGCCCAAATGGTTAACCATTGGCTGCTATCCCACCCAGTGGTTTCACAGGAGAAGGACATGGAAATCTGCTCCCGTAAAGATTATAGCCAAGAAAGCCCTATACGCATTAAAAAAAAAAAAGTCCTCGAGTTGATTTCAACCCATAATGACCATATAGAGCAGAGTAGATCTGCCCCATAGGGTTTCCAAGGCTGTAATCTTTACAGAAGCAAACTTCCACATCTTTCATGGAACAGCTGGTGGGTTGGAACTGTCAACCTTTCCGTTAGCATCTGAACCTTAACCACTGCTCCACCAGGGCTCCTTTTAGAAAACCCTATAGGGCAATTCTGTTTTGTCACATGGGGTTGCTAAGAGTCAAGCTGGACTCCATGGCACCTAACAACAAGATACTACAGGAAAGTTCAGAAGAGAGGATTCCAAGAGTCACTGGCATAGAAGAAAGCAGGAAGTATGCACCTTTAATTAAAGTCTTAAGCAAAAGAATAAGAATGATACTCAGAAAATTTAAACATTTCAGGCCTTTCTTTTCCTCCTTTACCTGTTTAGCATTATCTGTGTCTTAAATGTTTTGAAACATCCCTAAAGTTTCAATAAAAAGTTTCCATTTACATATTGGGTGCCAGTTGACTATTTTCTTATCTCATTATTTCATGCATATTAAATATTAGATGTTTGCAATACACTAGAGGTGTGACCTATAACTGCATTTTCATCTAAAATTCATAAATATAACAGGTAAGTTTTTCAAAACTAGGAATTTTAATAAGCCTCTGCTTCTCATGCCATAGGGATATTTACAAAGTTTGAGTCAATACTACTTATTCACTAATCTTATGCTAAGGAGTCCCTGGATGGTGCAAACTGTTAAATTCTCCACTATTAGTTGAAAGGTTTGTAGTTTGAACCCAACCAGAAGTGCCTCTAAAGATAGGTCTGGTGACCTGCTTCCAAAAAGTCACAGGGTTGAAAACCCTATAAAGCAGTTCTACTGTATAACACATGGAGTTGTCGTGAGTCAAAATTAACTCCACAGTACATCACAATACCCATCTTATGCTGCTACAATGTCAATTTAGAAAGTAAGTTTTTAAAATCTTTATCACTGTATTTGTTTTTTACTTTAAATTTCATTTTATTTCCCCTAGAGAAAAGAGATAATAAGCTAAAATATTTTAGACTGTGTATATAAAGTTTACTAATTTACTATATATCTAAAATGCAGTCTAAAATATTACATAACAAATAAATTTAAAAAATGTTAAAATAAGTAGTACTTACTGATTGCGTGTGGTAAATTTTATTGTTGTCATATTATACACTACTGCCCCTCCTTACCAGACTTCCCTGAGAAGGAATATTATAATTACTGTAATGCCATGTGATTTGTTTCAGCTGAAGAAATGTAAGCGTAAACTTTCATGAACACCTTTTAGGGTCCGTTGTGTGGTTTCCATGTTTGGTTTGGTGCTCTGCTCTGAGAGCTGCATTTCCCAGGCAGGGGCTGCTCCCAGACTTGGTTCTGGAATGAAAAGGATGTGGTGAAGAAATGGAAAACCCATGATGGATATGAACATGGGTTATATTTGGGATTATTTGTTATCACAGCATAAACTACCTTAAGCTGACTGAATGTATAAATGTACATCATCATGACATGTATTTTATATAAATTATCTCTTTTAATTCTTACAATAACGTTTTGATGCATTATTATCTATACTTTACCAAGGAGAAAGCTGAGACTCAACATAACCTGAAACTACAAAGCTAATTCATAAACTAACAGATATGATTTTAAAATCTAGGCATTTAACTGCTTCTCTACGCTTATTCCTTTTATTATTAAAATAAATCATATGATTATCAAGGGTATAAACTACATAAGGAAAACAACCTCCACTACAGCATAGTTACCAGAATTTTAAGTCTTACTGTCCTTTCACTACATTAATATCTTACATAATAATCTTGATAATAAAAAGCTTGTCCTCATGTGGATTTTTTTTTTTAAATCTTGCCCTGACCTGAAGAGAGGCTTTTCTGTATCATAGAGAAGTAATTGCTGGGAATTCTTTTTTTAATTTTTATTTTCTTCAATTAGTTTGAATCATGTAATTTGAATATCAAAATAAAAGAGAGTTTTAATTGATAATTCATTTCCCCTTCAAAAAAAACCTACCTAAATCACCATTTTTGAGTACACCAAGGTTATCACTTATTTGTGTATCTTCCGGGAGATAGCATATGCATATTTAAACAATACTTTACAATATTCTCAATTTATCTCATAACTTTTAATAGTCTTACAGAACATAAAGTTAGGTTATTTCTCACTCTCTTACAAAGTAGGAACAGATTGTATGGATGTTTGCAAATATACATTCTATATCTGTAGAAAAAAATCACTAGCAGTTCAGAGGTATAACAATCTATCATTTTGATAGGTATTGACAAATTAGCAACCTCAAGAGAGATTGTACCAATTTACACAACCACAAGCAATACAAAATATTTTCTTCCCCCACGTACCTTTTCTAATGGAGCCCTTGTGGTGCAGTGGTTAAGAGCTTGTGTGTTAACCAAAAGGTTGGCAGATTGAATCCACTAGCTTGTCTTATACCAATCTAATAGGAGAAGGAGAATAAGTGAATGTATGTGCTATTTAATTTGCATTTCTCTTTTTATATCTGAGGCTGAGAATATTTTCCTATGTTTAAAAATTGCTCATATTTACTTTTCTATAAACTATTTGTTTATATCATTTGCTCATTTTTATAGTGGGTTTTTGACATTTTTCTTAGTGATTAAAAGTATATTTTAAATTCAGGAAGTTAGATTTTTGTCTTTTCTATGAATTACAAATACTTTTCTAATTGTCATTTGACTTTGCCTCCTTTTTTTTTCTGGCCTTGTGGATTTTATTTTTTAATACGTTCATAATTTTTTTTTTCATTTATCTTATAGCTGTTAGGTTTAAAGCCTAATTAGGAAGGACTTTCTCACTTTGATTATAATTATTTTTATATTTGTTTGATAAATTTTATTTTAAATTATCAGGAATTTAAAAGCTCACATGAAGAAGAACCCAGGTATGCCAAACAACACTGAAAATCAAACTGCCAGCAATGTGAGTGAGGTCATCTTGGATTCTCCTACTCCACTATAGCTACATCCAACTGACATCATGTGGAGCACAAAGCCATCCCCCCTGAACTTTGGTTTAATTTCCTACCCACAGAATCATGAGTAATAAAATGATTGCCGTTTAAGTCTCTAAATCTTAGAATGGTTTGATAATTAGCAATATGCAATAGATAAAATTGTGTTATTAGGTACAATATATGTTTAACAAAGGACTAGCATCCAGAATATATTAAACAAACAAACCATATCTTTCCATTAATCAGTAAATTTCAACAAAAAACTTGTGTCTAGAAGGTAGAAAGAAATACAGCTCAGTTAAGAACATAACCTGCCAAAAACTATTGCTGTCAAATTGATTCTGACTCATAGTGACCCTATAGAACAGAGTAGAACTGCTCCACAGGGTTCCTTATAGGACAGAGTGGAACTGTCCCATAGGGTTTCCAAGGCTGTAAATCTTTATGGAAGCCAACTGACACATTTTTCTCCTATGAAGCTGCTAGTGATTTTCAACAGCTGACGTTTTGGTTAGCAGTGGAGCTCTTAACCACTGCTCCACCTGGGCTCCCTGTTAAAAACATAATGGGCAACATATTTGAATAGACACCCTACAAAAGAGAACATCCAAATAATCAATAGACATATAAAAGCATGCTCATTATCATTACTCTTCATCAAAATGCAAATTAAAACCACACTGAGATTACATGTGCTTTAGAAAGACTTAAAGAATGAAAATATCAAATGTTAGTGAGCAATAAGAAAACTTATACATTGTAGGGAACAATGTAAATTAGTATAATCAGTTTTTTTTTTTCAAATTTTGACTGTGTTTACTAACACTAAAGATAAATATATCCTAAGATCCAGAAATCCTCTCACAGGTATATAACCAAGGAAAATAAATGCATTAGTCCACCAAAAGACATGCACAAAAATGTTCATAGCAGCTTTATTTCTAATAGTCAAAAACTGGAAACAACCCAAATGTCTGTTCACAATGAAATAGAAAATTAATTGGGTATAGCCATAATATGGAAAAATATACAACAATAAAAAAGATGCTACCAGCAGCAACATAAAGCACAAATAAAAAATTAGGCAAAAAGAATATTTTTAAAATGAAATACAATAGGTTAATTAATAAATGATGATAGATATCAGAATAGCTGTTATACTTTCTGGGGGTTAGTGGACAGGAAAAACTAAGAATGGACACAAAGAAACCTTATAGAGCTGGAAAATATTGACTATTTTTACTTGGGTTGGTAACATAGGTGAATCCATAGGCAACTATTATCAAGTGATGTAATTGAAATGTATGCAATTTACCATCTGTACATTATACCATGATAAAATATTCAAGGCAAGTGAAAATTAAAATAAACAAATCAAATGAATGAAGGTGAATTTTAACAAATACCTATTTATTAGCTATAGAGGTGATCTTGTAATAAAGAACCATTCCTACTTACCTCAAAGAAAAAAAAACACTCTTGTTAATGATGTATACTCAATTCTGTTTTCAATAATTCCAGGACTATTTTTAACCACAAAGTAATATTTGATGTTTTTGTATTTTATTGTATTACACACTTAAAACTTTATGCTGTTGTGGAGCAAATAGATGACTGCTTGACTAGTTTTGAATTACAGTCAAATCATAGCTTTGACTATGTAAAAGTGCATGGTCCATGGATTAAAATAATAATAATAAAAATGAGAGACTAATTGGTGTTAATCTCTGATACTTTTTTACGATTTATAATTCTCAACTGTTTAATTTTGATGTGGGGGGTATGTGTGTGAGACAAGGAGCCCTGGTGGTGCAATGGTTAAGAGCTTAGACTGCTGACCAAAAGGTTGGTAGTTTGAATCCACCAGCCACTCCTTGGAAACTTTATGGGGCAGTATGTCTCTGTCTTATAGGGTCGCTATGAGCCAGAATCTGCTCGACAACAATGGGTTTTTTTTTTTTTTTCTTCTGGTGTGTGATGAGACGGCCATGGGCAAGTAAAATAAATTAATTGTGATAATAAGAGGCACTCCAAAATAAATCTTATTTTCAAAGGCAATTTCTGATGTACTTTTTTGTAATTCTTTCCCTAAGAAAAGAGCCAGTATTTGCTGGTGGGGAATAGAGATTGGAGGAAATCTTAATACACATTTTTGAAAGGAGCCTAACAAGTTTTAAATTTTTGGTATTGTTTTTCTCTTTAAAATATACTCTATAAAATCTATTAAAGTTCATAATTTTGAGTTCCTGCAAAATGGCGCTCTAGGCAGAAGCACCATGCTGACCCTCCACAGCAAAGATCTGAAAAACTAAGCCAAACAGAGAGTACAACAATTCTGAAACCCTAAAACATCAAATAAAGAGAAAAAGAACTCAGCCAAGCAGCAAGTGGAGTGAGAATACTGACAGAAAACGGACACCAAGGAGCGATTCATGCAGAGGTCCCCTACCAGCTAACACAGCGTGGATCCACCATCTTGGACTCCTATCGGAGACCAGCAAACAAGGGTACGGAGAGCAGCTTCACGGAGCATCCAGCGGGAGACAAAACAGCCGCTTAGCTCCACACATAACCATCTCCCCACTGCATTCTGCCTACCTGCACCGTGTGCTTGACAGCACCAAGCACTGCAGGTATGGCCTACTGGAACCTGCCCAGCACTGATTACCAACCTGCCCTGGTGGCTGTAGTGAGTGCCACAAACAACCCATCCCAGTGGTTCCTCTTCAGCTAGACCTGCCCTGCTGTACCATATCTGAGTGAGTGAACCTGCCAGTTGGAGAAGGAGGTGAAACGTATTGAGCGCACAGACGAGCAAACAACAAAGAGCACACAGTCCGCCTGCTCAGACGTAGTCAATTTTTTTTTTAAAAAAAGGGGACAAAACAAACAAATCTACAATCAATAAACGAGAGAAATAACTACTGAATGCCCCGAAAACAGCAAAAAATATCAAAACATTTACAAAAACAAGACAGGATGGTTCCAGCAGGCATCCAAATTAAAACACCAGATGACTCTCCTGTGGAAGAAAATGAACTAGAAGTACCTGATAGGGAATTCAAATCTCTAATACTCAGAATTTTCCAAGAACTGAGGCAAAAAGCTGACAAACATGAGGACAAAATGGACAAATTCATGGAAAATACACACAAAAAAATGGAAGAATTCATGAAGATGATGCAGGAACAAAATGCCAAAATAAATTCACAACTAGAAATTATACCAAAACAACAATTAGAAATCCAAAAGATAAACAAGAAGATTTCAGAAATGGATGATGTCATAGAAGGGCTGAGAAGCAGATTTGAAACCGTGGAAGACAGGATCAGTGGAACTGAAGACAAACACTTGGATAAAACTTTGTTTCAGGAAAACTCAGAAAAAAGAATAAAGAAAAATGAAGAGACCCTGAGAGTTATGTGGGACACAATTAAAAGCAAAAATTTACGAGTGATTGGCATTCCAGAACAGG
>NW_004444234.1:945110-954400 GCF_000243295.1 Trichechus manatus latirostris | reverse complement strand
TGGAGAAACCTGGAGAGTATGGCCCCCAGACACCCTTTTAGCTCAGTGGTGAAGTTACCTCCGAGGTTCACTGTTCAGCTTGGGAGTGGACAGCCCCGTAAAACCAAATGAGACTAACAAGGTACAGGAGTCCAGTGACAAGGGCCAGAAGTCAGAAGGGGACTAGGAAGCTGGTGATAGGGAACACAAGGTTGAGTAAGGATATTGTTGATGTGTTGTGAGATTGTTAACCATTGTTATAGGGCAACATTTGTAGTAAGTGTTAAATGAGGAACTATTTTGTTCTGTAAGCCTTCATCTTAAGTGAGAATAATAGCACAATTGGAAGAGCGTAGTCAATGTCACTGAACTGTGTATGTAGAAATTTTTGAAACAGTGTATCTTTGGCTATATGTATTTTCACCAAAAAAAAAAAAAGGTTGAGAATTTAGAGGGTTAATATGTTGTGGGGTTGTTAACCAGTGTCATAAAACAACATTTGTACTACTGTTTCATGAGAAACTATTTGTTCTGTAAGCCTTCACCTGAAGTACAATAAAATGAAAAAATAAATAAATAAATAAATAAATAAAGTTCTTAATTTATTTAATAGTCATAATCCTCCTCATTTTCAAAAGACTAACTAATACACTCTTAGAGATATTGTGAAAACTAGAACAACTTTCTTAACCATTATCAAATCTCACAAATGTAAACATTAACTAATGAAATATAAGAGGAAAATGTTACTGACAAGTTTTATTCAGATCATATATTTGGCCTGCAAGAACTTTTCATGAGCCTCTTTGAGGAGTTTAATGCCAGATATGTCTTTAAAGTATTTTGAAAATGAGTGGCCAGCATATATAATCGCATATTTACTTATATGATTGATCATCAATTTAGAGAACGTGAAGAGAGGCAGCAAAGCTTTAAACACATTATTCATTTTTCTTTGAGTGTCGCATCGTTTTATTTCATTGGTGCATGTAGTTCTGTTTGCTAAGTCTGTCAGAATTCTAGTGGAAATAGACCTAAAAATAATGAACATTTAAGAATATTTAAGTCAATCAAATATACGAGACCAAATGAGTAGCTCCTGTCCAAAAGCAGGACAAGAAAGCAGGAAGGGAAAGTTATTGGATGAATGGACACAGGGAACCCGGGGTGGAAAGGGGGAGCGTGCTGTCACATTATGGGGGTTAAAAAAAGAACCTTTATAACAATACATGGGAAACCCACCCCTGTTGTGGTGTCAATATGTGTACATAACAAAGGGGGGAAAGAAGAGAATACGATGCAATGTGAAATGCATAAAAATTTCCTGAAAATAAAATGTGGTCATTCTGATTTAAGCACATTAACACTGCTTATTTCACTTTCATAATCTCACCATAGTTATTTTCTCCTTTCATAGAGGAAACCCATATTAGGATAAAGTTGATAGTAAAAAGTGGGTAACAACAACAACAAAGGTATTTAAAGATGAATATGTTGAAGAAAATGAGTATATTTTGAGATGATGTTTGGCCTCAGAATATTTTAAATAGAATTATGCCACCAATTTAGTTCAGTGTCATAGCCAATTAATAAATATTACCTTATGTTGAAAAGTCACTGCTAACTTAAATCTCACTAGCAAAAACCAAAACCAAACCAGTTGCCCTCAAGTAAATTCCAACTCATGGTGATCCCATGTATTGCGAGTAAAACTGCACTCCACAGAACATTCAAAGCTGTGACATTTAGGAAGCAGATCACCGGGCCTTTCTTCCAAGTTGCCTGTGTGTGGGTTCAAACTGCCAACCTTCAGTTAGTAGTCCAGCATTTAACCATGCAAGGAGGTAAATTTCAGCAATAAGCAATTAAATACAGAGTTTTTCTTACAAAGATTCATAAATGTGCAATTATTGCAAAATTGAAAATTAGTTTTTTAAATAAACTAATTTTTGTTAATGACACAAATAATTCAATTTTAATATAATTAATATATTCATTAAAGATAATGGGAAAATAATCACTTATTTTAAAATAATTCAAATGCCTAATTTAAAAGTGAGATAGTTTTGAATGAACTTAGAAATTAAATGAACAAGTAGGTCAAACTCCAAGGCTAACTTGTGGTGCAAGAATCTCTCTTCTCTTAACATCTGTGGTGCCATGGGTAGATTTATTAAGTAGTTAATTGTGGAGCAATAAATGAACCCTGATTATGGTTGACTCTAATTTATAGGCTAGTACTATTTTTAAAAGGATACCTGTGGAGTCATTTATTCACTTAGTAAGTGGTTCTGACAGACAGTAGAGAAGTCGCTTCAGGGAACACAATTTCGCATGTTGTAAGTCTTGCCTTTTGGTTTACTGCATCCCTTCCCACACTAGAATACAAAAACCGTACGGATGGTAAATTCATCTCTCTTATTCAAGGCTGTGTCATTAGGCCCTAGATTAGTTCCTGATAGATGTTAAGTACTCAGTAGATATGAGTGAAATAACCAAATGAGTAAAACAAGGAGATTATTTTTATAGAGCATCTGACAAGTTTCTTACAGAGACACTACTGGAAGCTTCTGGAAGTAAAATAAACAAATTAAAAAAATTGATACTTAAGAAAGATAAAATATAATTTAAGAATTTTATTTGAAGAAATGGTTATGTCCATCACAATCTATGAAAGGCTTTCAAAGTTTTCAGTCCAAACTATCTTTTTATTTGACTATTAATAGTGAATTGTGGCAAATATTTTAATGTAATACTACAGTCAATAACTATACCTTCTCCTCACTTAGTGACTGTCTCATTATCTGACATTCTGCATTTATGACAACAGTAAAAAATCTACTATCCAACTATTTTTACCTTAATGACATAAAGTCAGGCAGTAACAAATGCTGAGGTTCGAAGAGAGAGTAATGCTGGCTTTGATGGTTAAGGTCATGTGTCATCTTGGCTGGGCCGTGATTTTCAGTGGTTTGGCAATTATGCAATAATGTAATTTGGCAGTCACGTAATGATGTAACTTGGCAGTTATGTAATGATGTAGTTATCCTCCATTTTGTGATCTGATGTGGTCATCCTTCCTTTTCTCATAAAACCAATTTCACATAATGACCTGGTCTTCGGAACTAACCATGGCAATAAGTGAGGAGAGGATGTATACCTTTATTTCAGTGATCATTTGATTAATATTTCAAAACTTCTAGGACTTTGCCCACCAACATATTCTTAGAGCTCAGCAAAGTGTGGGGAACATATTCAATATTCAATAGATAATTTTGAATGACTGCTAAGTATATTCCAGACACAATATTCTGCATTAAAATCTAAGTTGTCACATATGAGGCCACAATAGTTCAGTTGGTTACTCACCAGTATGTCAAACTCATCTAAAGTTAGGAACATTAAAACTATATATATTTAAAAATATTTACATTTATAACCACTGCATTATGCATTATGGAGGATATATGATAAAATAAAATTTAAATAAATAGTTTTTTGAGATAAGAAAACAGTAGGAAAACTTCATAAACGATAAAAGAGGACAATGAGAATGTCTACACCTTTTAATAGAAACTTAAATATATTGAAATTAGACTTGATTCTCTAATTTTTAATAAAACATAGTCTAAAAATTGGACAGATGGCCTAAAAAATGGTAATTGTAAAATAATGTAATTCATTAGTGAGTCATATATCAAAAATAATAAGTGAAATTAAAGTTAAAATAAAATAAGATAAAAATATGAACAGCTTCTATCTTCTGCATTTTGGCAAATTGAAGTTGTTAGAGAAGAGAAGAATTATTAGAAATAGTGTATCATATGAACACGTATACCTAGAAATAGCTATAAAAAATAATATTAAAATAGGTATAATAAATCATTTCATAAAAGAAAAAAAGAGAAACTAGAAGAATATTTCTGAATAATAATAAATTATTTGAAATACAGTTTCAGAATTATTTTATGATTGTTTGATACATGTTTCAGATTCCACCCAGTTACTATATTTGCTCTTCATTCTTATTATTAAGGAATTATTAAAAACAGAAAAAGTTTATTAAATTTTGTCTGTGACAGGTTGATTTCATTAGCATATTGAGAATGCACACATACTGATGAAGATTTTTTCAATGTCATAAATCAAATAAAGATTTGACTTAAGAAGTTTTAATAAGATTTATCCTTAGAGGAAAATTAAATTGAAAATTAAATTGAGAAAGGTTTGCAAAACTCTCTTTCTTAATAAGTAGGATAAATAAATTATTTTCATTATAAGGGAAAATAACAAATATTGTTAAATACAGTAAAAGTAAAATAGTAAGTACGTTTTCGTTTTGTTTTTTTTTCCTGCAGTCATTGACAAACTTTGAGGCTATTTTGATTCCTGAAGAATTTTAATGATTGTTATTTCAAGTGTAAGCCGTATTTCTAAAATCAGAACAAATATAATTGTAACTAATTTTGAACTGGTTTTTAATAAAATTACAGTTTTGCTCTAATAAAGTCATACTATAAATGTGAGTAAAAATTGCTGAAAGAAATTGCATTTATTTTTATGAAGCGAAGGAGACTCCCTGATTTCTGTTAAATTAGCTTATTTATGATCATACACAAGTATAAATATGATGTATTCTAAACATAGTTTAATGTAAATATAAAACAAAGCCAAGAATTTTAGCCATTTTTATATTTGTTTACTTTTTTAAGTTTAAAAAGTAATTAAGTAATTTAATTCTTATACTTTTGAATAAGTACATATTTTGAGCATATAAATGAATTTAAATGTTATAGAATAAGATATTCTGAGATTTTCCCACAAACATTTCAAAATGTTTAAATATAAATGATTTCATTCCTTAAAAAAACAAAACAAAACCCATTGCCCTTGAGTCAATTCAGACTCATAGCGACCTTATAGGACAGAGTAGAACTGCTCCATAGGGTTTCCAAGGAGTGGATGGTGGATTTCAACTGCCAAACTTTTGGTTAACAGCCAGGCTCTTCAAGACTGAGCAACCAGGGCTCCTCTGATTCCTTAGTAAGAAGTAAAATGAAATCATAAAATCTGTCTTACATATGTCACCAAAATTGGTAATAGGCCTGCAAGACAAAATCAAGTGGAATGCAAATTAGTTATCAATTGTTCACTTTGGTCACCTGATAGTCATATATTTATTTATTTTTATTGTTATTATAATTAATTTGTCTTTTCTTACTCTATCTGCTAACTGCCTTTAGTGAACATTCACTGGTACCTTCAATCTTAAAAACAAATAAAAATAAAAAAATATATAAATAAAACTGCTTTGTGCCTATACCCTCCCAATAAACCAAAAACCCAAAACCAAACCTGTTTCTGTAGAGTGGATTCTGACTCAAACTGACTCTACTGGACACAGTAAAATTGTCCCATAGGGTTCCCAAGGCTGTACTCTTTAGGGTAGCAGATGCCACAACTTTGTCCCGCGGAGTGGCTGGTGGATTCAAACCACCGTTAGCAGCCAAGTACTTAACACTCCCTCACCACGACTCCTTATCCTCCAAATATTGTCCTATTTTCTGTTTTCCTTAGTAACTAAAGTCACCAAATGTTTTGTTTGCTTCTAGCGATTTCAAAGGGCAGCTGGAAAAGACAAAGTATTGCAATGACGTGCAAAGAGCTGGAGATAGAAAATCGGCATTTTTCAAGCTGAAAGAACTGACGAAAAAATTCAAGCCTCCAGTTGCAATAATGAAGAATTCTATGGGGAAAATATTGAATGACACAGGAAGCATCAAAAGAAGATGGAAGGAATACACAGAGTCATTATATCAAAAAGAATTGGTCGACACTCAACCATTTCAAGAGGTAGCATATGATGAGGAACCAACGGTACTGACGGAGGAAGTCCAAGCTACACTGAAGGCCTTGGCGGAAAACAATGCTCCAGGAATCAACGCAATATCAACTGAGATGTTTCAACAAATGGAAGCAGCACTGGAAGTGCTCACTATTTATGCCAAGAAATTTGGAAGACATCTACCTGGCCAACTGACTGGAAGAGATCCATATTTATGCCTATTCCCAAGAAAGGTGATCTAACCAAATGCCGAAATTATTGAACAATATCATTAATATCACATGCGAATAAAATTTTGCTGATGATCATTCAAAAGCAGCTACAATAGTGTATGGACAGGGAACTTTCCAAAATTCAGGCCGAATTCAGAAGAAGACGTGTAACCAGGGATATCATTGCTGATATCAGATGGATCTTGGCTGAAAGCAGAGAATCAGAAAGATGTTTACCTATATTTTATTGACTATGCAAAGGCATTCAACTGTGTGAATCATAACAAATCATGGATAACATTGCAAATAATGGGAATTCCACAACACTTAATTGTGCTCATGAAGAACCTGTACATAGATCAAGAGGTAGTGTTTTGAACACAACAAGGGAATAATGCGTCATTTAAAGTCAGGAAAGGTGTGCGACAGGGTTGTATCCTTTCACCATACCTATTCAATCTGCATGCTGAGCAAATAATCTGAAAAGCTGGAGTATATGAAGAAGAAGGCACTATCAGGATTGGAGGAAGACTCATTAACAACCTACATTATGCAGATGACACAATCTTGCTTGCTGAAAGTGAAGAGGGCTTAAAGTACTTACTGATGAACATCAAAGATCACAGCCTTCAGTTTGGATTACATCTCAACATAAAGAAAACAAAAATCCTCACAACTAGACCAATGAGCAACATCATGATAAATGGTGAAAAGACTGAAGTTGTCAAGGATTTCATTTTAGCTTGGATCCACAATCAACACCTATGTAAGCAGCAGTCAAGAAATCAAAAGATGTATTGCATTTGGAAAATCTGCTGCAAAAGACCTCTTTAAAGTGTTGAAAAGCAAAGAGGTCATCTTGAAGGATAAGGTGCTCCTGACCCAGGCCATGGTATTTTCCATTGCGTCATGTGCATCTGAAAGTTGGACAATGAATAAGGAAGATAGAAGAAGAATTAATGCCTTTGAATTGTAGTGTTTGCGAAGAATACTGAATATACCATGGACTGCCAAAAGAACAAACAAATCTGCCTTGGAAGAAGTACAACCAGACTGCTCCTTAGAAGCAAGGATGGTGAGACTACGTCTTACATACTTCGGATGTGTTGTCAGGAGGGATCAGTCCCTGAAGAAGGACATCATATTTGGTAAAGTAGAGTGTCAGAGAAAAAGAAGACCCCCCAATGAGATGGATTCACACAATGGATGCAACAGTGGGGTCCAGCATAATAACCATTGTGGGCATGGTGCATGACCATGCAGTGTTTCATTCTGTCGTACTTAAGGTTGCTATGAGTCGGAAATGAATTGACAGCACCTAATGACAACAACAGCGACTCTATTTCAACAAACTCTATTTAGACACCCAGCAATCAAATTTTTCTTCTATCTATACCAAATTTCTCTTCACTAGGTCATCAATCATTTGTGTGTTTTCAAACCTAATAAATATTTTTCTTTGTCCATTGGATGTGTTATCTCTTTGCAAAGAAGACTCACTAGGTTGACTATTCCCTCCTCAAAATTTGCACGACACAAAAAATGGCGCTCTAGGAAGAAGCACCACGCCATCCCTCTACAGCAAAGATCTGAAAAACGAAGCCGAACAGAGAATACAACAATCCTCAAACCCTAAAACATCAAATGAAGAGATAAAGAACTCAGCCAAGCACCAAATGGAGTGAGAAAACTGACAGAGAATGGAGAGTGAGGAGAGATTCATGCAGAGGTCCCCTAGCAGCTAACGCAGTGCGGATCTGCCATCTTGGACTCCTATTGGAGACCAGCAAATGGGGTAAGAGAAAGAAGCCTTATGGAGCATCCAGCAGGAGACAAAACAACTGGTAATTTGCTATATATGCTTTCCCACCCCCCAACCTTCTTCACCCCCACTCAGCCTCCTCTGCTTCCCGCGGCCACAATCTCTTGACCAGGAAACACCGGCTGTTTGGATTCCACACATCCAAACGGGCCTGCTCTCTGAGTGCCATTTGTTGGCTGCTGGTGTTGCTTTTTTTTCTGCTTCTTTTGATTTCTTCCTTACCTCTCACCATCTCCCCCTCCTTTCGCTCAAATACCTGGCTCCGTGTGCCATCTTTGCTTCTTCCTGAGGGGCTGTGGAGCTCCGTTCGAGTGTGGAGCTGCTGCCCATTCTGGGCTGCCGTGCTGGTGGGATCCTTGGGCTTTTGTTCGTTTGTTAGTTTTGAATTGTCTGTTTGTTTCTTTTCCTTTTTTTGAGTTGGGAGCCCTTTCTGCCCAAGCAGTGCTGCATAACAAGGAGACTTCCCCCTCGGCTTGCACACACGTGCAGAGGGATCACTGAGGGCATTTCTTTTTTCATGTTTTTTTTCTTTTTCTGTTTTTTTGGGGGCCTTTCTTGTTCTTTTTTTTCTTAATTTGTTTTCTTTTCTTTCATCTCTTTTTCCGTTTTTGTCTTTCTTCATTGCTCAGTTTCTCATCTCTCTATATCTTCCTTCTCTATCTGTTCCCTGAACACCTGACATTGTATACCTCTACGCCTTCTAGCCAGACTGTACTACAACACCTGAGAGCGACTTCCCCAGACCTCATAGCTACACTGGTGGGATCCCAGGGAACTTTGAGGTTCTTTAACATTTCCGATTTTTATTAATTCATTTTTTTCCTTTCTTCCTCTTTCCCTTTCTGTTTTTCTCCATTTCATAGTCTCTCATCTCTCCACTCCAATGGCAAGCTCCCCTGGCATTCTTTTCTGTTGGTTTGTATGTTTTTGGCTCCTGTTCCTCTCTCCTCTCTCCCATATCCATCTTAGCTCCACACATAAGAATCTCCCTGCTGCATCCTGCCTACCTGCACCGTATGCTTGACATCACACCACCAAGCAGCACAGGCATGGGCTACTGGAACCTGCCCTGCAATGATTACTGACTCAGTCTGGTGGCTGTAGTAAGTGCCACAAACATCCCGTCCCAGTAACTCCTCTTCAGCTAGACCTGCCCTGCCATACCATATCTGAGTGACTGACCCTGCCAATTGGAGAAGGAGGCAAAAAATATTCTGCCCACAGAAGAGCAAACAATAAACAACACAAAATCCGCCTGCTCAGCCATAGTCAAATTTTTTTAAAAAAGGGATGAAACAAACAAATATACAATCAATAAATGAGAAAAATAACTACTGAATGCCACGAAGACAGAAGACAATATCAAAACACTTAAAAAACAGGAGAGGATGGTTCCAGTAGGTGTCCAAAATAACACACCAGATGACTCTCC
>NW_004444234.1:887697-939170 GCF_000243295.1 Trichechus manatus latirostris | reverse complement strand
TCAATGTCACTGAACTGTGCATGTAGAAATTTTTGAAATGGTGTATCTTTGGCTATGTGTATTTTCACCAAAAAAAAATGTTGAGAAGTTAGAGGGTTGACATGTTGTGGTGTTGTTAACCAATGTCATAAACCAATATGTGTACTATTGTTTCATGAGAAATTATTTGTTCTGTAAGCCTTCACCTGAAGGATAATAAAAAAAAATTAAAAGAGAAAAATTAAAAGATTCAAGGTGGTACCTCATAGACCCACTGAAAGGCTTCTGAAAATCTTAGGGTGTCCTCTTAGATCCTCTCTACTAGATAGGAGAGCTTCTAAGATTCTTAAGAATATTATCCCACAGCACCCTAACTCTCTTGCCAAGATATACTGGAGTCTGTCTTAAAGATATTTAGGAAAACCAAAGATACAAGCAAAATATTAATCCAAAGGACTAATGGACCACATGAACCACAGCCTCTACCAGCCTGAGCCCAGAAGAACTAGATGGTGCCTGGCTACCACGACCAACTACTCTGACAGGGATCACAACAGAGAATCCCAGACAGAGTGGGAGAAAAATGTAGAACAGAATTCGAATTCCCCAAAAAGACCAGAGTTACTGGTGGGAGAATGACTGGAAGAACACCCCAGATTATGGCCCCTGGACACCCTGGTAACTCAGAATTGAAGCCTCTCCTGAAGTCCACCTTTCACCCAAAGATTAGACAGGAGTATAAAACAAACAATAACATACATGAGGAATGTGCTTCTTATTTCAATCAAGTATATGAGACTAAATGGGCAACACCTGCCCAAAAGCAAAGATGAGAAGGCAGGAAGGGACAGGAAAACTGGATGAATGGACACCGAGAACCCAGGGTGAAAAGAAAAGGGGGAGAGTGCCGATATATTGCAGGGATTGCAACTAATGTCACAAAACAATTTATGTATAAACTTTTTGAATGAAAAACTAATTTGTGCTGTAAACTTGCACCTAAAACACAATGAAAATTAAAGAAAAAAATTTGCACGACACATCTTTTATCTTTGATGCTTTTTTCCCAGTCTCCTTTGTCAACTTCACTTGCTTCACTGAAACACTGATAATGAAGCTCTTTGGGAGCCAGTATTGGTGGCCTTGTCTTTCTCCTTACACTTTCTCCCCAAGTGATCTATTCTTATGAATTCTATAACAAATTATTTACTAATGGTATTTATTTACCTATTTGTCTGTCTATCTAATCTCCAAGGCGAACATTTATGCTGAATTCAGAGTTATATATTCAGTGGCTTACTGGATAATTGTACTAGAATGACACAGAAGCATCTCAAACAATATATTCTGACATTAAATTTTCCACAAATCTTTAAAACCCAGTCTTCTCTATTTTAATAAGTAATATCAATTGTCTCTGACCCAAGTCAGAAATCTAGGCATCTTTTTTTCTTTTAATTTTACTGTTGATTTGTTTATTGTCTTCCCCTATTCCATCAAGGTCAGAGTTTTTCAATCTTGGTACTATTGTTATTTTGTGTCAGATAAGTCTTTGTTGCTGGGGGGTTGTCCTGTGTATTATAGGATGGTGTTTTGCATCCCTATTCTTTCCCAACTAGATGCTATTAGCAACTACTCTAACTGTAAAAATAAAAAAAAATATGTCCAGACATTGCTAAATGTACCCACCTAAAACCTATGCCTACACCACAAGCTCCATGAAAATAGAGATTTTTCTTCTTCATTACTGTGTCTCCAAAAACATAGAACAATGCCACAAATATAAAATATAATTTATAAAGATATTTGTTTAATTAATCATCTGGTTTCCTTGTCACATCATTGCCGGAACAATATGCATAGAACGTAGAACAATTTGTATGACAAAAAAAAATTTCAGTGAAATACTCAGTCCTTTCTTTTTCATGTCTATCTCCACCAGTTGTTTGTATATCATATGATTCTGGTAGAACTGTTGGCATGAGAATTTGGGGGCTTTTCATTCTTAAGTGTGGCATTTAATGTACACATTTCTACCTTAACATGAAAACTGTTGGTGCTCACCTGATGATTCAAATATAATCAGTCCATGAAATGTTATTTTTAAAACATAATTTCAAGGTATTATCCTTTTTGTTGCATGGATCAAACACCAAAAATATAATATTAATCTTAATTTTTGCTGTTATTCTTGCTGACAACATTTTTACTCTGTTGAGTAGCCATACCGCCATACTGTTCAGTCTGTCAGTGGAGGTTGTACATTTCTGTTGTATGCCCAGATGTCAGTGTTTGCTTTCAAGTATTGCCTTAACATCAGTTTTGTCATTTTAATATTTTTACCATTTTATTTTATCTTAACAATAATCATTACTTATTATATCTATTGTATGTTAGGAACTAATCTTTCAATTTACTCATTGTTCAATCCTTACTATAACTTTATGAAGTATGGTTACTATTTCAGATTTAAAGATAAATAAACTGAGGATGTATATGACTAACGTAAATGATGTCTTAGCTAGTAGATGATGAAGCAACTTGCAATTGATGTAGCAGCTAGTAAATGACAGAACCCAGATTCAAACCCAGTACTCTCTGACTTCAAATACTGTAATTTAATAAATATTTCACTACTGCCTCATTTAAGTAGGCAAGCTGACTCATGGCAACAGGGATAATGTAACTCGTCAAAAGTTCAGAATGGTAGGGAAGTATTCCCCAATATTCAGGAACCTATAGCAATTACTAATAGAATATGATGTTAGTAAGAGAGAGATAGGTGAGTAGTGAACAAGAAACTGAAATATATATATATATGTATATATTCAATAGAAATCAAGACTTGATAGAGATGCCTGATGTCAGCTGGTCCAACAGAAAGTCATGATTCCTTGCTCAATTTCTAAGCCAGTTCTCTGACCCAGAACCACTGACTGAAAAATTAAGACAAGGATATAGTATAATGATTCCCTCAGTTCTTCCGAGAGGGATCTATGGTCCTTTTTCTCAGATAAGCATACACTGGAAAGAGGGAACTCCAAGAATTTTTTTGGTAATTGTTGGTTGCAAGGACCAAGTTGACAATACTACTCATAATCTGAGTACCATAATGGGCTTCATGTTAAAGTAGGAGGTCAGTTAATAAATGGGTTATATGCCCAAGTCTTTCACACAGTAGGTGCACTGAGCCATGGATCTTCCCAGGCAGTATTTCCTCATTTCCCAAATACATAAACATATATATGTGTGTGTGCGTGTGTGCGTGTGTGTATGTGTATATATATGCGTATACATATATACATACATATATAAAACTAGTAGTAGGCAGAATACTTCGATTGGTTCTTTTATGTGTAGAGAGAGATATGATAAAAGGAAAGTTCAAGTTTATGCTCCTGTAACTGCCTCCACATGCTTTATTGCCAAGGTAGTGCACCACAAATCATATCATAGCTCAGGAGAAATAGCAGAGATTAGTGTGATTGACTCCATCATATCCTCATTTAATTCACTAGTCTAAACTGAGCATAAATTATGGTTGATGATAGTGGACTCACACAAACTTAATAAATTACAAACCAGAATTGCAACAACTGTGCCAGCTGTGATATCCTTGATAAAGCACATTAATACAACATTTGACACAAGGTTTGGGGATATTGTTAGGTCTTACACATGTTGTCTGTTTTCTATACCCACTAGGAAGGAGAAACAGTAACAGTTTGGGTTCACATGAAATAGGCAATAGTATTTATTTACTGTCTTGCACAAGTACTATATGGCCAGATAGAATCCAAAGTGAAGAGGTGTCTTAGTTATCTAGTGCTTCTATAACAGAAATACCACAAGTGGATGGCTTTAACAAAGAGAAATTTATTCTCTCACAGCCTAGTAGGCTAGAAGTTCAAATTCCAGGTGCCAGCTGCAGGGAAAGGCTTTCTCTCTCTATTGGTTCTGGAGGAAGATCCTTGTCATCAATCTTTCCCTGGTCTAGGAGTTTCTCAGTGCAGGGACCCCAGATCCAAAGAACATGCATGCTCCTGGCACTGCTTTCTTGGTGGTATGAGGTCCCCATGTCTCTCTGCTTGCTTCTCTCTTTTATATCTCAAAAGAGATTGGCTTAAAACACAATCTAATCTTGTAGATTGTGTCCTGCCTCATTAACATAACTGTCGCTAATCCCACCTCATTAACATCATAAGTAAGATTAACAACACATAGGAATATCACATCAGATGACAAAATGGTGGACAATCACACAATACTGGGAATCATGGACAAGCCAAGTTGACACAAATTCCATGATAATAGGGATGCCTGGATATGACACAGAATATCATATTGATACACTATATTGATGATGCAGCTTAGTTTCTTACCCTGCTCACATCTGATTCCTTTACTCAGTTTGTCAGGAGAATTATTTTCCAATACATTGTTTAAACAAGAACCCCAGTCTCAAGCTCTACTTCTAAAGGCCCAAACCTAAGACTAAATTAAAATAGGTTTATGAGTTTGTGAAGACTAAAGTCTTGCTTACAACATATTACTTGTAGTTACTTGTAGACTGCAATATATGTAGTTATTATGAATATTGAGTTATACTTTGAATAATACTACTTAATGCATTGTCTTTCTCTAGGATCAGTGTTGTATAATTTCCCTTTCCACAGAAACGCTGTCTGTCAATGTGCTGTTGTTGCTGTTGTTATTTACTATCAAGTCGATTCTGACTAGAGATCATGAAAAAAATGAATATAAAATAAAATTAAATAACTGACTGTGGTTGGTTAGTGGTCAGTGAAAATTGCTGATTAAATATTGACTGGTATCTCTTGAGATGAGATAGCTTTCGTAAATAAAATTAGTAATCAATGAATTTCATTTTACTCATCATCTATTGAAGGACTTCTCTTATACTGACTTTTTTTGCAAGTTTGGTGGAAAATAAATTAAAAACAAACCAAACCTATTGCCGTAGAATAGATTCCCACTCATAATGACCCTATAGGAGAGGGTCAAACTGTCACATAGGGTTACCAAGCCTGTAATCTATACAGAAGCAGACTACCACATCTTTCTCTCAGGGAGCAATTGGTGGGTTCGAATTGCTGACCCCTTGGTTAGCAGCTGAGCACTTAAACACTGCACTGTTAGAGATCATTACAAAATAGATTAGAGATATAAAAAAGTAAAATATAATCTCCTGCCATTTTACTTAGAAGATACATTAAATAGAAAAATAAATCTTAACACCTGGAATTAGAAGATTTATGATAATCTAACTGCCAGTAGCACACGGTACTTGACCCCAGTCAATTCATTTCGCTAATTTTGATCTAAGAATTCCAGAACACTTAATTGTGCACATGAAGAACTTGTACATAGATCAAGAGGCAGTCGTTCAAATGGAACATGGGGATACTGCATGGTTTAAAGTCAGGAAAGGTGTGCATCAGGGTTGTATCCTTTCACCATACCTATTCAATCTGCATGATGAGCAAATAATCTGAGAAGCTGGACTATATGAAGAATAATGGGGCATCAGGATTGAAGGAAGACTCATTAAGAACCTGTGTTATGCAGATGACACAACCTTGCTTGCTGAAAGTGAAGAGGACTTGAAGCACTTACTGATGAAGACCCAGCCTTCAGTATGAATTACACCTCATCATAAATAAAACAAAAATTCTCATAACTAGACTAATGAGCAACATCATGATAAATAGAGAAATGATTGAAGTTGTCAAGGATTTCATTTTACTTGGGTCCACAATCAACACCCATGGAAGCAGCAGTCAAGAAATAAGACAACGCATTGCACTGGCAAATATGCTGCAAAAGACCTCTTTAAAGTGTTGAAAAGCAAAGAAGTCACCTTGAAGACTAAGGTGCACCTGACCCAAGCTGTGGTGTTTTCAATCACCTCATATGCATGTGAAAGCTAGACAATGAATAAGGAAGCCCCAAGGACTGACACCTTTGTATTATGGTGTTGTCAAAGAATATTGAATATACCACAGCCTGCCAAAAGAACGGACAAATCTGTCTTCCAAGAAGTACAGCCAGAATGCTGCTTAGAAGCAAGGATGATGAGACTATGTCTCACATACTTTGGATATATTATCAGGAGGGATCAGTCCCTGGAGAAGTACATCATGCTTGGTAAAGTAGAAGGTCAGCAATAAAGAGGAAGAAACTTAACAGGATGGATTGACACAGTGGCTGCAACAATGGGCTCAAGCATAACAAAGATTGTGAGGATGGCATAGGATGGGGCAGTGTTTCATTCTGTTGTACACAGGGTCACTATGAGTTGGCACGCATCAAGGGCACCAAACAACATTTTGATCTAGGTCATCACATCTCTAAAGTAGCAGAGTGTGTTTCCTCTGTGGTAATTTGAGACTAATTCTATGAGAATAACTGTCATTATTAGTATGCTATTTTAAAAATTTATTTGAAATAGTTTGATGCAAAATAGAAAGCTAACCAGACAGAAGTAATCTTTTGTAGTTGGTTTATTTTCTATAGGCATAATCAGGAAATTGCGCTTTAACACAAAAGAAATATAGTGTAGGATATTATGGTTGAGACTGTTTTTGTGGGTTTTCATTTTTACAGATATACATAAGTAGTATTCAATTGTTTAGGCAATATGAAAACAGAAAAAATCAATCATAATAAATGTTACCTCTTTTTTTTACATCAAAAACTCATAGGTAACCACAAAATCTTAATGAATACATTTATCAACATATTCTTTTCTTTTGAATTTAATGATATCCACAGTCATAACAAATAACCAGAAGACAAACTGAGCAAATTCAATTTGGGAAACAAGTTTAGTCATTTCAGTCACTCTCCATTTGTCACAACTGGGAGTATTTTACCACAAAAGATACTACCATTCTGCACTAGTCTAATTAATACTTATAAAAATACAAGGAAGCTAGATAATATGAATGGATTTTCAACACAAAAGAAAGCAAGCAAGCTTTTAAAAATTCCAAAGAAGAAAATAGTCAGGGCTTGTGAATTTTATAGCAATAATTATTTTACTGAGGTTTAAAAATGTCTGTGTCGAAGGTTCAGACATGTACTTTGTAATTTTAAATGGAACTGGTTCTTAAGAGTAAAATCTGCCATTTAGGTGTAAAACAATAATATTGAGATATCAGAATAAGTAATTATCTGTTCAAAAGCTTTAGAAATGCCTTCCAGCTATTCTGTCAGCCTGTGGTTATAACACAAGTCCACTTGGGAGAAATCTAACATCTAAATCTGTTCCTCCTTCGCTTAGGAGTTACTTTTAACAAGGATATACCTTCTTTGTAGATTATTTTTTTATTACCAACAAACTGGGGTAACATTTTTTCCTAAGAGCTGTGTGGATTGCATTTCACCACCACCCTTTCTCCCAAGCCTTTTCTTTCAAAACAACATTCCCCTAGCAACAGTAAGAAGAGACTCACACAAACTACTTAAGGAAAAATGGTTTCCTGCTACCTACGACTTTGAGGGAAAACAAAAATCTGCAGGGATGGGAGGGGCTGGGGTGGGGAAATACTAAATAGACAATAGATAAGTGGTAACTTTGGTGAAGGGTAAGACAGTACACAATACTGGGGAAGCCAGCACAACTTGTACAAGGAAAGGTCATGGATGCCCCATAGACACATCCAAACTCCTTGAGGGAGTGAATTGCTGGGCAGAGGGCGGTGGGCACCATGGTCTCAGGGAACATCTAGCTCAACTGGCATAACAGTTTATGAAGAAACTGTTCTACTTTCTACCTTGGTGAGTAGCGTCTGGGGTCTTAAAAGCCTGTGAGCAGCCATCTAAGATACTCCACTGGTCTCACTCCTTTGGGAGCAAGGGAGAATGAAGAGAACAGGGTATAAGGAAAAGATTAGTCCAAAGGACTAATGGACCACAGCTTCCATGACCTCCACCAGACTGAGTCCAGTATAGCTAGCTGGTGCCTGGCTACCACCACTGACTGCTCTGACCGGGAGCACAACAGATGGTCCTGGACAGAGCTGGAGAAGGATGTAGAACAAAATTCTAACTCACAAAAAAAAGACCAGATTTACTGGCCTAAAAGAGACTGGAGAAAACCCGAGAATATGGCCCTGGACACCCTTTTAGCTCAGTGGTGAAGTCACTCCCAAGGTTCACCGTTTAGCCAGGGATTGGACAGCCCCATAAAACAAAATGGTACTAATGAGGCACAGCAGTCCAATGACAAGGACTAGAAGACAGGAGGCGACAGGAAAGCTGGTGATAGGGAACCCAGGGTTGAGAAGGGCCAGTGTCGACATGTCATGGGATTGTTAACCATTGTCATAGGGCAATA
Source organism: Trichechus manatus latirostris (assembly GCF_000243295.1). Classification (NCBI taxonomy): domain Eukaryota; kingdom Metazoa; phylum Chordata; class Mammalia; order Sirenia; family Trichechidae; genus Trichechus; species Trichechus manatus. The sequence goes on along the minus strand of NW_004444234.1, from coordinate 930,829 downwards.
TGTGTACTGTTTAATGAGAAACTGTTTGTTCTGTCAACCTTCATCTAAGGTACAAAAAAAATTTACCCAGGTGAGATTAAATTGACAACAGCAACTCAAAAAGTTTGATAGGAAGCCTAGGAAGCAGTGAGTTGAAGATAATCGTGATGGAATAATTTGGAAAAGGATAGTGAGAATAACAGCACAACCGGAAGAATGTAATCGATGTCACTGAATTGTACATATAAAAACTTTTGAAATGGTGTAAATTTGGCTATGTATATTGTCACCAAAAAAGAAAAAAACCAGGTCCTCAAAAGTCAAGAAGGAAGAGTGTTGACATGTCATGGTGTTGCTAACCAGTGTCGTAAAACAATATGTGTACTGACTGTTTAATGAGAAACTATTTGTTCTGTAAACCTTCATCTAAAGTACAAGAAAAACTTTTTTTAGAAAAATCATAACTTCAGTCTAATCGTAACAAAAACATCAGAAATTCCAATAAAGCAACATCTTACAAAATAAATAACTAGTACTCCTCAAAACTGTGGGAAAAAAAAAAACACTTTGCTGTGAAGTCGGTTCCAATTCATGGTGACCAATGTGTGTCAGAATAAAACTGCACTCCACAGGGTTTTCGATGGCTGTAATCTCATAGAAGTAGATCACCAGGCCTTTCTTCCATTGTGCCACAAATTGGATTTGAACTGTCAATCTTTCAGTTAATAGCTGGGTGCAAACCATTTGCACCACACAGGGATGTTTAAACCGTCAAGGGAATCAAAAGGAGATTCTGAGAAAACATTGTAGCCAAGAAGAGCCTAAGGAATTATGAAAATTCAATGTAATGCGGAATCCTGGGCAGGATCCTAGAACAGAAAAAGGACATTAAATTAAAGTAAAGGAATCTGCCCCCACATGTCTGTCAGTTTGTCATACTGTGGGGGCTTGCAAGTTGCTGTGATGCTGGAAACTGTGCCAGCAGTATTTAAACACCAACAGGGTCACCCTTGGTGTACAGGTTTCAGCTCAGCTTCCAGACTATGACAGATTAGAAATAAGGTCCCAGCATTCTATTTCTGAAAAGAATTAGCCAGTGAAAAACTTATGAATACCAGCGGAACATAGTCTAATACATTGCTGGAAGATGAGTCCCCCAGGTTGGAAGGCACTCAAAAGACAACTGGGGAAAAGCTGCCTCCTCAAAGTAGAGTCGATGGATGGAGTCAAGCTTTTGGGACCTTCATTTGTTGATGTGCAATGACTCAAAATGAGAAGAAACAGCTGCAAACATCCATTAATAAACGGAAAGAGGAATGTACAAAGTATGAACCTAGAAAAATTGGAAATCATGAAAAATGAAATGAAACACATAAACATCAATATCGTAGGCATTAGTAAGCTGAAATGGATGGATATTAGCCATTTTGAATTGGACAATCATATGGTCTACTATGCCGGGAATGACAACATGAAGAGGAGTGGCATTCCATTCATTGTTAAAAAGAACATTTCGAGATTTATCCTGAAGTACAACCCTGTCAGTGATAGAATAATATCCATACGCCTACAAGGAAGACCAGTTAATACGACTATTATTCAAATTTACGTACCAACCACTAAGGCCAAAGATGAAGAAATTAAAGATTTTTACCAATTTATGCAGTCTGAATTTGATCGAACATGCAATCAGGATGCATTGATAATTACTGGTGATTGAAATGCAAAAGGTGGAAACAAAAACCGATGGGTAGTTGGAAAATATGGCCGTAGTGATAGAAATGATGCTGGAGATCACATGATAGAATTTTGTAAGACCAACGACTTCCTCATCGCCAATACCTTTTTTCACCAAAATAAACAGCAACTATACACCTGAACTTCGCTGGATGGAATACACAGGAATCAAATCAACTACATCTGTGGAAAAAGACAATAGAAAAGCTCAATATTATCAGTCAGAACAAGGCCAGGGGCTGACTATGAACAGACCATCAATTGCTCATCTGTAAGTTCAAGGTGGAACTGACAAAAATTAGAAACAAGTGCATGACAGCCAAAGTACAACCTTGAGTATATCCCACCTAAACTTAGAGACCAACTCAAGAATAGACTTGATGCATTGAACACTAATGATCAAAGACCAGATAAGCTGTGGAATGACATTGATGACATCATACCTGAAGAAAGCAAGAGGTCATTAAAAAGACATGAAAGAAAGAAAAGACCAAAACTGGATGTCAGAAGAGACTCTGAAACTTGCTCTTGAACGTGGAGTAGTTAAAGCAAAAAGAAAAAATGATAAAGTGAAAGAACTGAACAGAAGATTACAAAGGGTGGCTCGAGAAGACAAAGTAAAATTATTATAATGACATGAGCAAAACCTGGAGATAGAAAACCAAAAGGGAAGAACACACTCAGCATTTCTCAAGCTGGAATAACTGAAGAAAAAATTCAAGCCCGGAGTTGCAATAGTGAAGGATTCTACAGGGAAAGTGTTAAACAATGCAGGAAGCATCGAAAGAAGATGGAAGGAATACACAGAGTCACTACAGAAAGAAGAACTGGTCAACTTCCAAACATTTCAGGAGGTAGCATGTGATCGGTTACTAATCGTACTGAAGGAAGAAGTCCAAGCTGCACTGAAGGCATTGGAAAAGACAAGGCTCCAGGAATTGATGAAATATCAATTGAGATGCTTCCACAAACAGATGCAGCACTGGAAGTGCTCACTATTTATGCCAAGAAATTTGTAAGACATCTACCTGGCCATCTGACTGGAAGAGATTCATATTTATGCCTATTCCCAAGAAAGGTGATCCAACTGAAAGTGGAAATTATTGAACAATATCATTAATATAACACCCAAGTAAGGTTTTGCTTAAGATCACTCAAAGGCAGCTGCAACAGTGTATTGACAGGGAACTGCCAGAAATTCAAGCCTAATTCAGAAGAGGATGTGGAACCAGGAATATCATTGCTGATGTCAGATGGATCCTGGCTGAAAGCAGATAATACTAGAAAGATGTTTACTTGTGTTATATTGACTATGCAAAGGCATTTGACTATGTGGATCATAACAAATTATGGATAACATTGCAAATAATGGGAATTCCAGAACATTTAATTGTGCTCATGAGGAACCTGCACACAGATCAAGAGGCAGTTGTTCAAACAGAACAAGGGGATACTACGTGGTCTAAACTCAGAAACAGTGTGCATCAGGGTTGTATCCTTTCACCATACCTATTCAATATGTATGCTAAGCAAATAATCCGAGAAGCTGGACTGTGTGAAGAAGAAGACAACATCAAGATTGGAGGAAAATGCATTAATGAACTGCATTATGCAGATGACACAACCTTGCTTGCTGAAAGTGAAGAGAACTTGAAGCACTTACTGATGAAAATCCAAGACCACAGGCTTACTCCTCAACATAAAGAAAATAAAATTCTTCACAACTGGACCAATAAGCAACATGAGCATAAATGGAGAAAAGATTGAAGTCGTCAAGAATTTCATTTTATTTGGATCCACAGTCAACACCCACAGAAGCAGCAGTCAAGAAATCAGACAACACATTGCATTGGGCAAATCTGCTGCAAAATACTTCTTTAAAGTGTTGAAAAGCAAAGATATCACCTTGAAGACTAAGGTGCACCTGACCCAAGCCATTGTATTCTCAATTGCCTCATAGGCATGTGAAAGCTGGACAATGAATAAGGAAGACTGAAGAAGAAATGATGCCTTTGAACTGTGGTGTTGGCAAAGAATATTGAATATACCATAAACTGCCAAAAGAATGAACAGATCTTTCTTAGAAGAAGTACAGTCAGAATGCTCCTTAGAAGCAAGGACAGTTAGACTATGTCTCACACACTTTGGACACATTGTCAGGAGGGATCAGTCCCTGGAGAAGGACATCATGCTTGGTACAGTAAAGGGTCAGTGAAAAAGAGGAAGACCCTCAATGAGATGAATTGACACAGTGGATGCAACAATGAGCTTAGGCATAACAAAGATTGTGAGGATGACACAGAACCAGGCAGTGTTTCATTCTGTTGTATATAGATAGGGTCGCTACGAGTCGGAACCAAGTCGACAGCACCTAACAACAATAACAACGAAATTGGAATAAATCGTGGACTTCAGTTAATATTATTGTATCAATATGGATTCATTAATTATAAAAAAGTACTATGGTAATATATGTTGTTAATAATAGCGGTAACTGAGTACAGGGTATATGGGAAGTCTATACTATCATCTCAATTTTTCCATAAATGTAAAACTGTTCTAAAAATAATATCTATTTTTTAAAAAAATAAATTGCACTTGATTAAAATTTGTCCATTTGTCAATTTAAAAAATCAAGGTACCGTGTTTCATAAACTAACACGAAAAAGTGTTGAGAGGAGTATTAAGTTAACCTTAATAAAGTGGCAGGACTGTTGCTATAACTATCATAATTTCTGCTGGTTTGCTCTTACCTGTTTCAAGTGTAATTTCAAATTAATCTACCATGTATTTCACACTCATGTGTGTAGTGTAAGCCAATATAGGATGTCATGGAAATAACGTTGAATCTGCAATGATGCAGGTATGATCTGAAGTTTCCCTCTTACTTTTATTAGTCACATATTATTTAGTTTTATTTTTTATAAAATGGAACGGGCATAACTTTGTCAATGTAGTCATCTCTGAATTTTGTATGCTTGTTTTATTATTAAAAATAACACTTTTGATTATTTTGGAGATATGTTCAAATCACAAATAACATAAAATATGATATTTTTGTTTGTATATTAATGCTACTGTATTAGTGAAACTCAATAGTGGGTTATAATATATACCTAATGAAAGACTTACAAAGTGAATAATTGCTCATTAATAATAGCCTTTCATAAAACAAAACAATAACCCGCTTCCATTGAGTCGAGTCTGACTCATAGTGACTCTATAGCGCAGAGTAGAACTGCCTCATAGAGTTTCCAAGGCTATAAACGTTTATGGAAGCAGACTGCCGCATCTTTCTTCCAAGGAGTGGCTGGTGGATTAGAACTGCCCTGAATTCCAACCACCTACCTTTCGGTTAGTGGCGGAGTGCTTAACCAGTGTGCCACCAGGGCTCCTCATAGCCTTTCATAGATAATATTAAATTACAAATATGTTTTATGAAGCAAGAGAACTCATATAAATTAGATGATATTTTCCATACGGCCACAGACTTAAAGGCTTAAAATTACAAGCTAGTAAATGAATGAATCAATCAAAGTGCTAGTTACACTAGTCTGCCAGTGAATTGACTGGGTATTTAATTGAAATTACCAATTATTTTAATATTATAGAATTGAATGGGAATGTTAATATCTTTGCTCAATAATGCCATTTCTTTTTTCATTATAAAGTATTTTTTTCTAAAATAGTAAGTCAAGATGTTATATACTTTGTGAAATACAAAGGAAAATAGACTTTTTCAAATAGTTGAATTTTATATTGGCTTAATGTTGAAACTTTTTAAGAATAGGAAAAAATGAACTAGTAGAGCAGTAATAAAAATTATTTTCTAATTTCCTTATGAGATTCTCTGCTTATAATTTAATTGTAAAAAATCTAATGTCCATATGAATATTAGGAAATACAATAAAATTGTAAAGAAAAAGTCACTCAGAATAAAAGTATGCATACATACATAAATAGTATGTAAACATGCATAGAAGATGTATATAAAGTATATAAATAACCCATATATAAAGTGTTGTTTTTGTGTACCATGCAGTCGATTCCAATTCATAGCATATATATAGTACATATATACACACACATACATGATATGATTGTGTAATTTCTTTGTGAAAACCCTGCCTACTATAATTTGTCATACTGTTGCTTATAAATTCTGAAATCTCTTTATAAAGAGCATAAAAACTTTCATTTAATACATGTATAAATTAAGGTTACTTGAACTTTGTGTCATCTGTCATTGTAATAAGTATTATTAAATGTTCCCAAGAAAGTCTTTGTTTTTGCTTTTCCGATTTGGTCTCATATGGGTAGCTGTCAATCCCTCTTGGACTATTAAACACTGAAGGTAGACCAATAAATCACTGAAAACAATATTCATGGATTTTCATCAAATATATATGGATAGATAAGTAGCAAAAATCTCACATGGTATATATAATGCTCTACTCTAACAGATAAGACCAGACTGCAAGTATATTACCCATACTAGGAAATAAAACCAAAAAACCCACCAACCAAATTAACCGTATCTACATGTATATGTGCTTTAACATTATATAATGAATGAACATATATATTTAATATTTATGAGTATATACAAATATATATGTGTATGTGTGTGTGCATGTGTATATGTATGATATATTAAGCTCTCTAGATCCATTTTAATGGCTCTATCTCAATGGATAGCATTGATAAGAATGGGAATTCCAGAACACTTAATTGTGCTCACGAGGAACCCGCACATAGACCAAAAGACAGTCGTTTAAACAACAAGCGGTTACTGCATGGTTTAAAGTCAAGAAAGGTGTGCATCAGAGTTGTATCTTTTCACCATACTTATTCAATCTGTGTGCTGAGCAAATAATCCGAGAAGCTGGATTATATGAAGAGGAATATGGCATCGAGATTAGAGGAAGATTCATTAACAACCTTCGATATGCAGATGACACAACCTTGCTTGCTAAAACTTAAGAGGACTTGAAGCACTTACTGATAAAGATGAAAGACCACAGTCTTCAGTATGGATTACACCTCAGCATAAAGAAAACAAATATCCTCACAAATGGACCAAAAAGCAACGTCAGCATAAACGGAGAAAAGACTGAAGTTGTAAAGGATTTCATTTTACTTGGATCCACAATCAATGCCCATGGAAGCAGCTGTCAAGAAACCAAAGGACACATTGCAATGGGCACATCTGCTGCAAAAGACTTCTTTAAAATGTAAAAAACAAAGATGTCACCTTGAAGACTAAGGTGTACCTGACCCAAGCCATGGTGTCTTCAATCGTCTCATATGCACGTGAAAGCTGGACAATGAATAAGGAAGACTGAATAAGAATTGATGCTTTTCAATTATGAGGTTGGCAAAGAATATTGAATATACCATGGAGTACCGGAAGAACAAACAATTTGTCTTGGAAAAAGTACAGCCAGAATGCTCCTTAGAAACAAGGATGGTGAGACTATGTCTCACATACTTTGGACATGTTATCAGGAGGGCCAGTCCCTGGAGAAAGACATCATGCTTGGTAAAGTATAGGATCAGTGAAAAAGAGGAAGACCCTCAAGAAGATACAGTGGCTGCAACAATAGGATCAAGCATAACAATGATTGTGATGATGGCTCAGGACCAGGCAGTGTTTCGTTCTGTTGTGCATAGGGTTGCTATGAGTTGAAACCAACTTGAAGGCCCCTAACAACAACGAACGACAACAGATCTATTTTATGCAGCATGTATAAACAGAACCTGCATATTTTGTTAACTATAAAATTAGATTTCTAATATTGAAAAATTAATAAAACACTTCAACTTAATGAAGAGAAAAATATACTAGGAAGATGCTAAGAAAGCAGGTGTGAGCAATATTAATATCAGATAATATTAAATTCAATGTTTTGAAAAATATTTAAATGTAACTAACATTCTTTTTTATATTTATAAAATGTATAATTTATCAAAAATTAGTAAAAAAAGAAACTTAACCCTAAATATATGATTTTTCTTTTCACTTTAGCATGTTATCTACTAGGTGTTTGCTCTTCATTAACATAACTTACCTTCTCTACCTCCCTGACAAGTGCATTTTATCAGTACTTAAATATTATTTTTTTTTATAAATGAAAATTCAGACATGGAGAAGTTAACTTTTTGGAGTGAGAAAGTAGAGTAGCCAGATACAGGAGATTTGAAATTAATTATTTCATTAATGAAAGAAATAAAATAACAATTTTTTTCAGAAACTGATAGATCAAGATTAAAACAAATGAGTCTTTAGGAAATTTATATACCTAAATCAATTTACTTTATTTAATATATTTAAACTCGTTGCCATTGAGTAGATTAACGCTCATAGGACAGAGTAGAACAGCTTCATACACAGGTTTTCCCAGGAGCGGCTGGTGGATTCAAACTCCATCCTTTTGGTTAGAAGCTTAACCTTTAACACTGCACCACCAGGGCTCCTTAATATATATAAAACATGGTGATTTGCACCCAACAAAGAGAATACATATATTTTTCAAATAGTGATGGAAGAAATTTTAAATGTTTATATATTAGGCCTTAATGAAAATTTCAATGAATTCCGTAATGCAGAAATCCTTCAGGACATGATCTAATAAAGGAAGTGCTGTTTATGTTATGGAAGTAAAGGAATTATTCATCAAATAACTGCAAGACCCTCCTAGTATGTACCAGCTGGAATTGGTGGAACGATCTTGAGAATGAGTCTTGAAAGAGATAGATCATGTAGGTTGTGTTGAATATAAAACTGTCTATCTCTAAATTCAGAATTTATCAAGATTGTTAGGTCATTTTGTTCAGTCCTAATTTGTTACTGAATAATTCTTTGAAGCTTAAAAAAAAATGGGAATGAAATGAAGATTCTGGAACTTCCTTGGCAGAGGACAAAGTGTAAAAAGCAGAGGAAGGTGCACTTATTAAACTGTAAATCCAGAAAATCTATCAGCTGACTCTGTGTCCAGTGAGAGCAGAGTTGACACTCCCTTCATTACAGTAATAAGCAATGTGCTATCAAGAGGAGCAACAACATTATTTAAAACATTTGGTGGTGATTGTCTTCTTTAGATCATGATTGATGAGGATGCTTGTATAAAGCTTGGTTTCCAAACAATGTGAATGATAGGATTTCTAGAGAACTGGTGACCTCACTTGGCAGAGGAATCTGTGTCAATGGCTAATAGATCATGGTCTCTATAGACAAGATAGATGTGCACTCAATAAGTGTATGGCTTACCTTTTATAACCTGGTGGCACAATGTCCAAAGCACTCTACTGCTAACCATAATGTCAGTGGTTCAAACCCACCAGCTGCTCCGGCAGGTGAAAGATGTGGCAGTCTGCTTCTGTAAGGATTTACAGACTTGGAAATCCTTTGGGGCAATTCTGCTCTGTCCTGTAGGGTCACTATGAGTCAGAATCAACTTGACGCAAAGGTTTTGGTTTGGGTTTTAGGTAAGAAGGCTGATGTCAATTGCTGCAATGGAAAATAATCTGTAATGCAGATTTCAGACTACAGCACATTCTCAGAGATTAAACAAAGAAAAAAGATTCCACATACCCAAGACAAGACTGATAATTCTTTAGCCATTATAGCTGGTAAATCTTGGAAGCAGTTTTCAAACTTTAATCAGTCAATGACAGCTTTATGGTCAAATAACAAGTAATGGGTAAGCACCAAGATGGGTTTTGAAGTTTTGTGATCAATCAATGACAACCTACTTCAGTAACATGCCAGCCAACTGGTGCAGCCTCATACTTTGAACATCCACACTGTAGCATTTGCTCCAGTGAACACTCCTCTAAGACTGAATGTCAGCCTATTCTTGTTTCTTCAACCAATACTAAACACACTTTGCTAACCAACATAAATCATGCTGTTTAGATTGATGTCAACCACTTTGTATTTGTAACCAACACAACCCAAAACAAACTCCTCCCAAAAACCTTATAGAAGATCAGCAGTTTACTTTGCTCAATCAATCCAGGTCTGATCTGCTCTCCTTTACTTAAGTAAATAATAAATCCAGCTTCATGGTTTTATATACTGAAGGATGCTCTCATTTCTTGACAATTCTGTATGTTGCAGTGATATCATACTGGAGATACTTTCTTGGAAGCATTCCAATGATATCCTCACGCAAGTACAAAGTAGACGTGTTTCCCTGTCCCCTGTATCCAAATTCCTTTTGTCCTTTCAATTTGTTGTCCAGTGAGTTGGTCTGGAACATAATCTAAATCCTGATTACACATAATCTTAGTCTTAAATTTATTTTGTTATGATAGTCATTGTCCCTAACTAGCACTTTTTAAACCAAGGTTTTTGTTAAAGTAAATTGAACTCTTTGTTTAGAGGTGCCCATAAAAAAAACACCCATTGTCATCAAGTCGATTCCAACTCACAGTGACTCTATAGGAGAGAGTAGAACTGCCTCATAGGGTTTCCAAGGAACAGCCGGTGGATTTTAACTGCTGACCTGTTGGTTAGCAGCTGTATCTCTTAACCACTACCCCACCAGTGTTTGTAGGTGCATCATGGTTAAGTACTTACATTTGTGTCTTTGTTAAAGTCATAGTAGTTTGTGCTTCTAGGTATAGTATCTGCTAAATATTCTATTAAGGTGCTTACTCTACCTTTGATTGCTTGTTTTTCTTTGCCTATTTGTACAAAGTTGCACCTCTTAGGCTTTAGTTATGTCATGTATTTTTTTTTTCCCCTTAAATATATCTACTCCGTAGGGAACAGACAGAGGCATAGGATTATTAAGGCTACATTCCAAGCTGGCCCTGAAAACAAATAGTTGAAAAGTCCACAGAGTAGCAAACAATTCACACAAAGGTAATTAGTCCATTGGATCCCCCCACATACTATCATGAAGACATTTCCCATTTGGCAAATTTTTAAAGAGTATAGCTTCATTTAATCCTGCTTTTGGAATCAACAATTAACAGGTCAATTATATTACCTCTTTCTATCTCTGCAGGGTGGGCGAATCCAAAAGAATATTTATAAGCATAGAATTTGATAGACTCTTGAAACTTCTTTTCTTTTTGTCGTGGATTTATCTATGTGAAATCTGCATCCTCTCAAGTATAAAAATCTTTCGTTCTAGACACGTTTTTAATATAATCAAAATTTTGTACTTAACTTAGAAAATGGCAAAGTTATTTTTATTTAGAATAATAATAGTCATTTTGATGAAAGGTTGATAAGTCAAAATTAATATATTTAAGAACTGGAAAAACTTGTGAAGCATTATTTTAAAAATTAATAGTGTCTAGTACTTCCAGTACTGTGTTGAAGAGGAGTAAGGGGATTGTAAATCTTTGTCTTATTGCCAATTTTAAAGGGAGATCATTTAGTCTTTTATTATTAAATATAATGACAGCTCTAATTTTTTTATAGATGTTCTTTATCAAGTTGAGGAAGCTCCCCTTCATTTCTATTTTGATGATAGTTTTCTTTATGAATGGGTATTGGACTTTGTCAAGTGCTTTTTCTGCATCAATTGATATGATCATATGCTTTTTTTTCTTTGTCCTGGTAATATGCTGGATTGCACTGATTAATTTTTGAATGTAGAATCAGCCCTGCATATCTCTTATACATTTCACTTGGTCATGGTGTATAAAGTTTTTATACATTATTGGATTTGATTTGTTCATATTTTATTGAGAATTTTTCCATCCAAGTTGGTGAGAAATATTGGTCTGTAGATTTTCTTTCCTTCCTTTCTTTTGTACTCTGTTTTGGGTATCAGGGTAATACTACCCTCATAAAACAAGTTGAAAATTTATTTTCTGGAAGAGATTATGTAATATTGGTGTTAATTCTTCTTTAAATGTTTGGTGAATTATTCAGTAAAATCATCTAGGCCTGGGGATTTCTTTCTGAGGATATTTTAAATTACTAATTGAATATGTCTAATTGTTATAAGTCTATTCAGATATCTGTTTAATCTTGGTTTAGTTTTGGTACTGTATCCTATTGTTGCTGTAACAAATTACCATAGACTTGGTGGCTTGAAATAACTAATTGATGCAGTCTATCAACGTCACACTCCAGGGTTACAAAGCAGAGTGGAGAAAGAGAAGGCACCATATTTATGTGAAAAATACCTCTGTGTGGAGGGTGCGTATGTGTGGGGTTGTGTTTGTGATTCAAAGATCTGTAAGGGTACAAACCAAAATAATAATAGTGATTAAATTGAATATGAGAAAGAGAGCACAATTATGAAATAGGGATTTCAACTATTGCTCTCTATATTCTTGATTGCATCATATAATTTAAATTTTTAAGAGAAATTAAATTTCTACAAACCTTTAATACATGAATAGCCTTTTTTAAAAACAATCCTACCTTGTGCAACTGAAATGTTTTATATATTCTTGTCCTTGTTTCTCAGTGTTGGAAATTAGGATTATTTAACTCATAAAATTAAAACAAGGTGTCCTTATCCTAAAGTCTATATTTAGTAAAAAAACCTTTCAAGAGGATAGAGCAAGTTTTATATATATTACCTAAGCTATGATTTCTAGTACTTTTGTATTTTTTTTAAAAGAGAATTTACTGTCTTTGTATGGTTTTACACCATATGCTGGGGAAAAAAGAAACTCTATAATTTTTACTGTTTAAATTTTCAGGAGCGTATGCACATTGAAGAAACTCTTTTAGTAAGACAAGTAAGACAGATAAAAATCTGTGTTAATCAAGGAATTACAGTACTGACATCTGCCAGACTCTGACTTTCCCAGTTCTCCAAAACAATTACTGTTCTGAGAACATTATTTCAAGTAGTGATAGCAACAGTAGAAAAAGACACTTTAGGTTTCATTGTGTCTTCCAAAGCAAAAACAGAAATACTACTTTACTGTTATTCTTGCAAACTGCTATTCATCACAGTGTGACAAGTTCATTTGTTCTATAGATGTTTATCCATTATCACAGAGACTTCTTTCCCACTACATTATCAAAATCACGCCAATTTAAACTACTTTATTTAAGACAAGTGCAGGAGACCAGTATTTATATCCTGGATAGTGATAATATTTGTATATAGCTTATTCAACCTGATCCACATGATGTAAAGTCACTTCCATAAACTGCTAGTTTTTATGTAATTATTATTTTTTTAATTTACATCAGTAAACCTCAGCTTTATAAAGCACCTCAAGGTGGCAATAGTGATTATAACTATGATTTTTTTTCTTTTAAGTACAGCTTTAGTATCCATATATACCAGTAATTTAAAAACATTTTATTATCATTTTCATTATTTCCAAAAATTAAAAATAAGTCCACACAAAGATTTGTACAAGAGTAGCTATCATAACCTACACTGGGAAGAACCCAAATGTCCATCAGTAGGTAAATGGATAAACAAATTGCAGTATATTCTTTCACTGAGATGCTACTCTACAAAAAAAGGAAGAAAATACTGAAACACACAACAACAAATATGAATCTCAAAAATACGCTGAGTGAAAGAAGCCAGACACAGGAATTCATACAGTATGATATACATTTATATGGAGTTATAAACCAGACAACATTATAATGACAGCAGCAGATCAGTGGTTGCCTCAGGCTGGAGGCGGGTTTTGGGTGACTGACTGTCAAGGGGTATAGGAAAACTTTTCAAGTGATATAAATGCTCTATATTTTGACAGAGATGGTGGTTACATGGGTATATATGTTTTTTAAATCTCATAAAACTCTAAGTGGGTGCATTTTATTTTGTATAACTTATGCCTCAATAAAGTTGATTAGAATAGTAAAATAGAAATAATAAATAAACTCATCAAAATGAGTCAAGCTTTGATAAAATTTTAACACATTTAATGACTACTTTTTGCACTGCATTTTACAAACCAAGATAGAGGCAGTCTTCTACAGCTTACTGAATCCCATCAAGCTGAGTGTTTTACTATATCCTTTCACTTCCTAAGACTGAACAAATACATTTCCTTCAAGAAAAAAATATCTTCTTTGTCTGTTTGTTAAGGACAATAACATTCTTTTCCTGCAAAACTATTTGTAATTGTTCTCAATGCTTGGTATAGTCATGCTCACCCATACTAATCAGAAACTAATAAATATCTATTTTTTCAAAGGCATAGGAAAAATTGGGTAGTAGTTGACAGAAAATTTCCTTCTATAAATATCTGAGCTGACCAGCAAATTCACAAACACATAATATATAATATCTTGTTGTTCTTATTAGATGCCATCCAGTCAGTTCTGACTCATCGCAATCCTATGTACGACAGGAAGAAACACTGCCTGGTCCTGAGCCATCCTCACAATCATTATTATGCTTGAGCTCATTGTTGCAGCCACTGTGTCAATTCACATAACTGATGGTCTTCCTCTCTTTCACTGACCCTCTGCTTTAAAAAGCATATGTCCTTCTCCAGGGATTGGTCTCTCCTGATAACATGTCAAAAGTATGTGAGATAAAGTCTTGCCATCCTTGTTTCGAAGGAGCACTGTCTTAGTTATCTAATGCTGCTATAACAGAAATACCACAAGTGGATAGCTTTAACAAAGATAATTTTATTCTCTCAGAGTTTAGGAGGCTGGAAGTCCGAATTCAGGTCAATGCTCCAGTGGAAGACTTTCTCTCTCTGTCAGCTCTAGGGGAAGGTCCTTATCATCAATCTTCCCCTGGTCCAGAAGTTTCTCAGTGCAGTGATCCTGGGTCCAAAGTACACACCCTGCTCCCAGTGCTGCTTTCTTGGTGGTAGGAGGTCCACCTGTCTCTCTGCTCACTTCTGTCCTTTATATCTCAAAAGAGATTGACTGAAGATACAACCTAATCTTGTAGATTGAGTCCTGTCTCATTAACTGCCTTTAATTCTGCCTCATTAACATCATAGAGGTAGGATTTACATCACATAGGAAAATCACATCAGATAACAAAATGGCAGAGAATCACACAATACTAGGATTCTGGCCTAGCTAAATTGACACATATTTTGGGGGGACACAATTCAATCCATAACATTCCACCCTATGGCCCCCAAAATTCATGTCCCTGCCATGTATAAAACACATTAACCCCATTATATCATAGCAAAAGTCTTAAATGAACTCCAAGTCCAAAACCCAAAAATTTCCTCTTCATCTGTGAAACCTAGAATATACTTCCAAAGTACAGTGGTGGAACAGCTAGATATTTCCGTTACAAATGGAGGGAAAGAAGGCTGCAAGCAAGTCAGTAGAATACATAACATTAGCTGTCAAAGCTTAAAAATAATCCTCTGTTCTCTGAGATCATTTAGGCAATGGCCCTGCCCTCCAGACTCTGGGTTTTGGCCACATTCTCTGGATTTAGGATGGAGTCCCCTCAGCCTTGGGCTTTAGCTCTGTTTTCCAGGCCCACAGGAAGGGCAACTCTGCTACCTCAGCTTTGGGCAGCCCCATTCTCCTAGACCATCTGAGTGCTGGCCCTACCCCCTCAGTCCTGGCAGGCTCCACTCTTCTGCTCCTTGGGCATGGCAGCCCTGCTCCTTCAGCTTTGGGCAGTGGATCTGGCCCCATCCCACTGGAACTCATGAAAGGCAGCTCCACACTCCTAAACAGAGTTGGTGAAGGTCTCACTCTTTGATAACTAGGAGGCTGTGGCCCCACCCTTAGAAAATCTGGGGACCATGGCTCCACACTTTGAGATTCCAGAGGTCATGGACCTACCCTTTGAGACTGAGGCAGTTCTGTTTCCTGTGTTCTTTGTCTTTTTATTTTCTGCTTCTTGGTTTGTTGACCTGTTAAACCCCTTGGGCCTCCATGCCCGCTTCTGCCCTGCTGGGGCAAGTGTTCCAAAGCTCTTTAACTCCACCAATAAGTGCCTGGAGGCACACTTCTCCACTAATAAACTTCGGCCGGAAGACACTCAGCTCTCTTGCCCTGTGGGATGGCAAGCCTAGCTCCATCAATAAGCGCTCAGTAGTACCTCACTCCGCTAGGAAGCCTCTTGTGCAAAAGACACTCAGCTCTCTGATTCCATGGATCTCCTGGTTCTGCTGCTGTTTCTCAAGGTCTGTGCCTTCTCTAGTGTAAGAGCTCTCCTCATTTCCTTCTGTGTCCTCACCAAAATTGTCTTTAATGTCATAATTCTACCAACAGTCTCTTCAAGACAATGTAGGCTTTTACTGTTAGGCACTTTAAAACTCTTCCAGCCTCTATCCATTCACAATTTCAAAACAGCTTCCACATTTTAGGTATCTGGTATAGCAGCGCCTTACTCTTGGTACCAAATTCTGTCTTAGTTATCTAGTGCTGCTATAATAGAAATACCACCAGCGGATGGCTTTAACAAACAGAAGTTTATTTTCTCACAGTTTAGGAAGCTGTAAGTCCGAATTCAGCATGCTAGCTCTAGAGGAAGGCTTTCTCTCTCTGTCGGCCCTGAGGAAAGGTCCTTGTCATCAATCTTTCCCTATCTAGGAGCTTCTCAGCACAGGGACCCCAGGTTCAAGGGATGCACTCTGCTCCTGGCTCTGCTTTCTTGGTGGTGAGAGGTTCACCTGTCTCTCTACTCACTTCTGTCTTTTATTTCTCAAAATAGATTGACTCAAGATAGAACCTAACCTTGTAGATTGAGTCCTGTCTCATTAACATAAATACCTCTAATCCTGCCTCATTAACATCAAAGAGGTTAGGATTTACCACACATAGGATAATTACATCAAATCACAAAATGGAGTACAATCACACAATACTGGGAATCTGGCCTAGCCAAGTTGACATATATTTTGGAGGGACACAATTCAATCCATAACAAGCATTCTGACTGTACTTCTTCCAAGACAGATTTGTTCATTCTTCTGGTAGTCCATGGTATATTCAATATTCTTCACCAACACCATAATTCAAAGGCATCAATCCTTCCATCTTCTTTATTTATTTATTGTCCAGCTTTTACATGCATATGAGGTGATTGAAAACACCATAGCTTTTGTCAGGTGCACCTTAGTCCCTAAAGTTACATCTTTGCTTTTTAACACTTTAAAGAGGTCTTCTGCAGCAGATACAATATCTTAAAGGTTCACATTTAATTGCCTGGAAACATAATGGCTTAAAACAAAAAACATGTTATCTCACAGTATCTATAGATCGTAAACTTGGAAGTGGAAAAAGTGAAGTTGTACTTGAATATCAACTCAAGATGTAAACAATCTAATATTTGTATATTTTTCACATAGACAAATACACACATATACATACGTATATATAGTGCTTGGAATCTTGGTGGTGTAATGGTTAAGAGTTTGGCTGCTAACCAAAAGGTCAGCAGTTCAAATCCACCAGGGTCTCCTTGGAAACCGCATGGGGCAATTCTACTCTGTCTATAAGGTTGCTATGAGTCAGAATTGACTCTATGGCAATGGGTTTATACAGTGCTTGGTGAGCAATTAGTTTAAACTACATCTTACTTGGGAGCCCTGGGTGATGCAAATGGTTAAATGCTCAAGTTACGAGCTGAAAAGTTGGCAGTTCAAATCTACCCAGAGGCACCTTGGAAGACAGGCCTGGATATCTGCTCCCAAAAGGTTACAGCCTTGAAACAACCCCTATGGAGCATTTCTACTCTGCACACATGGGGTTGTGATGAGTCGGAATCAACTTGAAGGCAACTGTTTTAAAAAGTCCCTGGGTGGCACAAATGGTTTATGCCTGACTAACTTAAGGTTGATGGTTTGAATCCAGTGGTGCCACCACTGTGGTGCCATGGAAGAATGGTCTGGCAATCTTCTTCCATAAAGATTGTTGTTGTTGTATGCCGTTGAGTTGATTCAACTCACGTAGACCCTACGGGATAGAATAGAACTGCCCTTTAGTGTTTCCAAGGCTATAATCTTTAAGGAAGCAGATTGCCACATCTTTCTCCTGTGGAGTGGCTGCTGGGTTCAAATCTCCGACCTTTTGATTAGCAGCCAAACACAGGGCTCCTTTCCCATAAAGATTATGGCCATGCAAACGCTATGAAGAAATTCTACTCTGTAACATATGGGGTCAGAACTGACTCTACGGAAACTAATAACAACAAGAATATCTTACTTTAAAAAAAGATCAGGCATAAGGAATTATGCATTAATTAACTCAGTTTTTTAATATTTTTTATTCATTTATTTTTATTGTACTTCAGGTGAAGGTTTACAGAACAAATAGTTTCTCCTTAAACAGTAGTATACATATTGTTTTATGACATTGGTTAACAACACCATGACATGTCAAAACTCTACCTTCTCAACCTTTTTTTTTTTTTTTGGTGAAAATATACATAGCCAAAGATACATCATTTCAAAAATTTCTACATGCACAGTTAAGTGACATTGACTATGCTCTTCCAGTTGTGCTGCTATTCTCGCTTTAGATGAAGGTTTACAGAACAAAATAGTTTCTCATTAAACAGTACACGTTGCCCTATGACAATGGTTACCAACCCCACTACACTTCAACACTGTCCTTACTCAACCTTGGGTTCCCTATCACCAGCTTTCATGTCCCCTTCTGCCTTCTAGTCCTTGTCCCTGGACTGCTGTGCTTCATTAGTTCCGTTTTGTTTTATGGGGCTTTCCAATCCCCAGCTGAACGGTGAACCTTGGAAGTGACTTCACCACTGAGCTAAAAGGGTGTCTGGGGGCCATACTCTCAGGGTTTCTCCAGTCTCTTTTAGGCCAGTAAATCTGGTCTTTTTTGTGTGTGTTAGAATTTTGTTCTATATCCTTCTCCAGCTCTGTCTAGAACCCTCAGTTGTGATCCCGGTCAGAGCAGTCAGTAGTGGTAGCCAGGCACCATCTAGCTGTACCGGACTCAGTCTGGTGGAGGCCTTGGTAGCTGTGGTGCATTAGTCCTTTGGGCCAATCTTTTCCTTGTATTTTGTTCTCTTCATTCTCCCTTGCTCCTGAAGGGGCGAGACCAGTGGAGTATTTTAGGTGGCTGCTCACAGGCTTTTAAGACCCCAGACGCCACTCACCAAGGTAGAATGTAGAACATTGTCTTTAACTCATGTTTTTTATTAGTCCAAATCCTTAAACTAAAGATCTTTGAAATTATGTTTACACTTATATAATATAGGAAAACACAAGTACTGTTGACAACCAAATAAGTCTACATGATTTGAAGCATTATTTGAAATTCAAAAGAAACAATATTTTTAAAACTTTTGTTATTAAATTTAAGAGTTTTGAGTGTGTTATTTCACATTTTTTATACTTTTAGACAGTTTATGGAAATAATGTGTATTATCTATCACTGTACAACAAATTGCCTCAAAACATAACAG
This sequence comes from Trichechus manatus latirostris, assembly GCF_000243295.1. Taxonomy (NCBI): domain Eukaryota; kingdom Metazoa; phylum Chordata; class Mammalia; order Sirenia; family Trichechidae; genus Trichechus; species Trichechus manatus. The sequence continues at coordinate 911,792 of NW_004444234.1, read as the reverse complement.
CTTAACACGTTAATTAAACATATTATCTCACAGTATCTATTGGTCATAATTCCAGAAGCAGCTTAGCTGGATTGAGATTGTTAATGAGGTTGCAATCAAGATGTCCACTGGGGGAAAGGGCACTACAGTTACATGAAGGATTCGCTGGGGCTGGGCTCACTCACATGGTGCTGGTCATTGGCAGGAAGACTAGGTTCCTCTCCAAGTCGGCCTCTCTATGGGCTGCTTGTGCAACATGAAAATGGTAGCTGACTTCTCTCAGAGTGAGCAATCCATACATGTCTTTTTATGAACTGGCAATGGAAATCATGCATTACAATATCTGAAGTATTCAATTTCAGATCATCTATATCCAGTGAGTGATGGCACTATACCATAGCATGAATAGCAGATTGTAATGAAAATTGGGAGCTGTTTTGGAGACTTGCTACCACATACAGTTAGTTTATCCAGTCAAAAATCCAGTGTACTAAGTTTGGGAAGTACAGATTTGCTAGCCTCTCTATGGGGGGAGAAAAAAAAAGAACCTAAATCTTACAAAAGGTAATTTATTATGCAATATTCCATAATGTTATAAAATTAAGAAAAAGAATATGTTTTTTCCACTTTTTATATTAGACATTAACTGCTGTGAGCTGCTACTTTCTTCTCATCTACCCTGGAATTTCACAGTCCCCAACTAACAGACTTCTTTAATAAAGGAAACACTTTGGATACCTGCAAATTCATTATTCTACTCCACTGTAAGGTTTTCACAGACATTCAAACACTAACTGTCATACTGCAGACAAGACATCTGTCCCTAATCTGAAATGCCAGTCACCAAACAATAGCCGGTGTACCAAGGAAACAAAATTTACACAACAAACTTTGGGGCTATCTTAGGTAAGTTTCCTATGGAAACAGTATCTGGGATGGAGATTTGTGTGCAATAACTTTACTGGGCAATGCTCTCGACAACAATCCCAATGAGTATAGAGAACCAGAGAGAAATTGATCTGCGATGCAATTGCAACAAAAGCATCAGCTGATCCAAGGGCAACTCTCAGCTACGATGGTGTTTCAGAACTATCCCAAATTTAGACAAGTGGGCTCGGCCTCCTGTTATTTCAATAATAATATATTAGAGAAGATTAGAAATCTCAAATTAACTAGGAGTGAGTCAAATTAATTAGGATTAATGCGTTGTTAATCTATGGTTAATGTATTGTGTTCTGTATGTTTTCTCCCCATGGTGAGGGGTACATATTCTCTAACCAAGTAAGGAAACTGCAACTAAACTCCTTATAGAGATTGAGCATACCCGAAATAAAGGGAGAGCTCATTCTAAGCAAAGATGCAGATGATGATGGAAGATAGGTAGGTAGATAGAGAGAGGAGAGAGAGAGAGAGATAGGCAGATATCCCACTTTAGGGAAAATAGTTTTTGGAAAGTTTGACACAAATCTTGGAGGACATGTGAATAGTTGGAGAAAACATAAACCTAGAGACTGGTATGTATTTCTCATCACTTGAATTTTGAAGGCAAGGGAATGGATATAGAAATCAAGGCAAAGGATGGCTGTAGCAGAGAAGTAGCCTGCACTACCACTATCGTTGTGACAAAAACACATGTATTCCCTGTAGGTCAAGGGGATGTTGTGGAATATATATGCTGCAATGAGGCTCTTATTGCTGGTATCACATTGATGTGGAGAAAAAAGAGTTAATCGGGAGCTTGCTTGTAACTTATTTCTCTCCCATACTGGGATAGTGGAGGATGCCACTGGGAGAGAACTAAGGTAGATGGCCCAATCTAATCTTCTTTTAAACGTAATAACACACATTAGTGGAAACCCTAGTAGGGTAGTGGTTAAGAGCTACAGCTGCTAACCAAAATATTGGCAGTTTGAGTCCACCAGGCACTCCTTGGAAATCCTGCGGGGCAGTTCTATACACATAGTAAGGAAATTTTTGCCGTCCAGTCAATTTTTACTCATAGCAACCCTATAGGACAGAATAGATTGCCCTATAAATTTTGTAAGGAGCAGCTGGTAGACTCAAACTGCCGACCTTTTTGGTTAGCTGCCAAGCTCACTAACAGCTGTACCACCAGGGCTCCCACATAGTAAGTAGACTAATGTTATTTTCTAGGAGGTCAATCCTTAACTATTGAATGCTTTTAGTAGACATGCCTGGTTTAGGATTTCTTATAAAAACTTAGAGTCTATGGATTTATGGGCATTTCCCTGAAAAATGTCACTTAAGTTCTTTTCATATCAGGATATGGAGATGTTCCATAAGCTACCATTGGGTAGCTTATTCTATACTGTGTAAGGTATCATCTGTTATGTAGGGAAAAAAAAAAATCTTTGACTACAGGCCAAAGGGTATATATGATACAAGAAAGAAAACCTGGGAAATAATACATGATGTCCTAGACCTCTTTCTAATTTGCCTACACTAATTGATTATTTGCATCCTTGAAAAAATATTAGTGAAAACTGATACTGAGTATGTTCTCTTATTTGTGTGTCTGACGTTACAATCTGACCTTTGCTTTATCTCTGCCTGCTAGATGGAAAATTCTCCAGTAAGAGATGATATCCTATAGTCAATGGGATCAGGAGTTGAAAGTGTGGTCACAAGTGACCAGCAAAATAGATCATTTTCATGTAAGGAAATGGTGCATTATGAAATTCACAATAAATAATGTAATAGGTAACAGTAAAACAAAGTAGAATTTTTGTGATGGTTAATGTTATTTGTCAAGTTGGCTAGGCTGTGATTCTCAGTGGTTTTTTAGACTCTATGTAATTGCCTCTCATTTTGTGATCTTACGTGAGCAGTCAATAATTTGGAAGAGACGTTTCCCTGGGGATATGGCCTGAATCAATGATAAAAAAGGATGTTCTGGCCGTAATCTCTCTGCATCCTGCATTCATCTCATGTCATCTGACCTTCAGTTCTTGGGACATGAGAAGCCTTCAGCCTGCTGAGTGACTGCAGATTTTGATTCGCCAGCTTCCACAAGCTCCTGAGCCAGCAGATTACTGCCAAACATGTAGAGTTTGGATTCATCAGCCTCTGCAAGCACATGAGTCAAGAGAAGCCTCCAGGCTGCCACCTGACTTACTGATTTAGGACTTGCCAGCCTCCACAATTGCATGAGCCATTTCCTTGATATAAATCTCTCTATATATATTTATATATAAGCTTCACTGGTTTTACTCCTGAGAGAACCCAGCCTAAGAAAGATGCTACATCTGAATTGCACGAAAGTTGAGGAGTGTTCTATTTTATTTATTGTTTATGTGTTTGCTTTACTCAAGTTGGAATAGTAATGATTAGACTTAGAAGAAAGCTAGATTTCAGAAGAGATCAGAAGATGAGAGCAGTGTTCAGCAGAAATAAAGATTTTTTAATTTTATATTAATAACAATGAAAGACATCTTCCAGATGGTACAATGAAAAGTTTTGTAAAAGGTAATTAATGTGGAATCAGATTAGAAAAGAGTATATCCAGAGTCACATGTGAATGAGGGTGCGGAGAATATAGACGACTAGTAAGGATGATAACTGGGGCAGTTGACAGTACCACAGTTAACAGGAATGTGAAGCCTGATAAATTTAACTGGCTATAAGACGATGGCTATGTGTTTGGTTTTGGTTTTATAATATAATTAATCACAACAATCCTCTAGTGCAAGTTATTACATCAAACACACACGTTTCCAAAAGAGAGGTTTTAAATGCACATATATTGCTGGTTTAAATATGACTTTATTACTCTAATCATTTCCAGCACAGGAAGCAGTGCTGCACATAATGCAATTAGTTCAGTATTCAGATGAGCAGGACTTTTTTGTTCTTTCTGGCATGCAAATTTGTATCCCTTTCATACATTGTTACAGATTTTGAAGTTACAAATGATTAATGTTTCCTATTTCTTTTTTTTTTAATTTATTAGTATCCATCTCCTGTTAGAAGACCTGGACTCTTATGCTTAGATGTAATTACTTCCTTTCACATTTTAGATTGCAAATGTGTATGTTAGAAATAAGGCCATTTTCTAAATCAAAATATATAAGATGCCTAACTGAATATCATATTTAACTGGGAAGATTGAAAAAAGCATTTAGTAACATTATGTCCTTGTAAAATGTCACACTATCTACATATAGATACAGTAAAACTCATTGAAGTTATAGAATACTAAATAATCATGTCTTTTATTGAAACCAAGAATTGTTTGATTGCCATTTCAAAGATTCTTCAAGTGGTGAGCGTTTGATAGTAAAAGAGACCCTGTGGAAACACAAGACTTCTGGAAGTGATTTGCCTTTTTATTCAAACAGTATATAATGGGTTCAGCTACTCAGTGCTTATGTGATAAATCATTTTTCTATATAAGAATATCAAGAATTATATCAAATGTTGTGGAGGGCACAGTTCCAAATATGATGTTTCTTTCAGTAAATCATTTCTTGGTCATTAATAGCTATTCAACCCCTGGCCTGATGCTCTTCTCTAAAGAACTCTTAAATAATCTCTGATTTCTAAATTATACATACATACACAATTATGTGGTATTGCAGAAAATGTGAAAATTACAAAACATATATATATATATAAACCAAAAAAATTGATAATCTTAAATTTAAGAAAGATCCCAAGTTAATACCTTGGTCTAATTCATAGTATTTGCTCTATTAGTATATAGCAATGTTTATTTTTAATAGAATTGATAAAGCCTTACTTGTACTTTTTAGTCTATAACTTTACTTCATAATTTGTGCATTTCCCCTCTCATTATATTATGTAGGAAATTATTATAATTTTTAGTTGAGTAGAAATAGTCTGTAAACCAAAAGGTTGGCAGTTCAAATCTACCTGCTGCTCCTTGGAAACCCTATGGGACAGTTCTACTCTGTCCTATGGGGTCACTGTGAGTCAAAATCGCTCAACAGCAGTGGCTTTGGTTTGGTTTTTTTAGTACACCAGTATTTGGATATTCAGTGATACATATAGCCGTTCTGTTATTGGAATATAGATTGTGTGCATGTTTCTAATTTTTTTAAAAAATGTAATAAACATTTGTTATTTCCATTAAAATGCAATGCTGTTTTATTAAAGCGAAATGTAAATAAAGATTTCAAAGTCAAATAATTCTACAAGGTCTACTATTCCAAACACATAAAGTTCATTGTCCCGTCTATCTGTCCCGGTGTCTCACTCCACAGGGTCAACCATTTCCAGATTTTGTAGCTGTGTTTCTGCCTTTTCATCTTTTGGTTTTAAATATAAGTTTAAACAACATAGTGATTCTCTTCTTTTTTGATCTTCCATTTTAAGGTCTTATCTAAATATTTTTCTGTCATCCAGGGTGAATAACTCATAATAAACAATCCCAAAATCACAATGGCTTAACAAAATAAAAAGTTCATTCTTCACTGTGTTATGCTAAGCAGTATTTCACAAAAATGATTCTTAGAGCTCACTTTTGGTTGCTAGACAAAAAGCCAAGTGGAACTGGTAGTCTACTCTGCTTACTAAGGAAGGAGTTGCATTCAGATTCAGCTTTCCACAGCAACACTCACCAACTTCTTGGTAAAACACATCACATCCACAGACCTCCAAGTCTTCCAGAACCTGGGCAGCTGAATAACAGCGGTTAACTCCCATTTACAGGTGATATCTTAACCCAGACAACCTAGATCCATATGGTCTATTTGTACCCCCAAGTGGCCCCTTTGTTTCTATGTTTTCTCATTAAGAGAGAGAGCAAAGTGGTGGGTGGAGTCACAAGCAAAAACTCTTCACCAGAATGCTAAACATCTCTATCTCCAGGAGCTATTCCAGGCCACAGCACATTTCTCTGTAGAATGATAAGTATTCAGGGAATCCCATGTATTTCCTTGTCGACCCTTACTTGATGAACACACAGCACACACACACACACACACACAAAATCCATTATATAACCCATAACCTCCAAAGCTTTGTTGCATACCTCCAAGACACAATGAATAATCAACTTGTGCGTAGCCCAAATCATACCATCCTAACTGAACGGATCTCCTGGCTGGGTGAATAGATCTCATGGCTGTTTCTCTAGTGAGTTATGATCTCAAGAACATACTAAGAGTCCTTTGCTGGATTCTTTATGAAGGTTTGCTGATGGATGAAGGAAGTGGGAGGTTGTAAAGCATAGGGTGTTTTTAGGAGACAAGTCTGGAGATGTATATCACAACGCCCATATTTCAATGGCCAGAAGGAATCAAATAGCATCTTTGGAGCTGTAAAAGTGGTCTGTAAAACTGTAGTTTAGCTGACTTCCAGAAAGAGTACATGCTTATTGAAGATCTAGTCAGTTTCTCTCCATTTCTCATATGGAAGATAAAAAGTGAGCAGTTTAACAATCGCTGTATTTATGCAGAGAGATGTCAGTCAGCTACATTTCCCAATATTACTTGTAACAAAATAATGTCCATGATCACATCATGGTTGTAAATTATAGTTCTAGATCTCCCTTCACAATATCTCACATCTTCCTTTGCTTTACTACCACTATCTTCTTTGGTGGCGTTTTGCAAAAGTGTATGTGAAAGCAAGTATTTTTATAGTTTACTTAACTTTCCCCTTTTTGTTTTACCTTTCCACTTAATTGATATTCTGGCTTCATAGGGACTTCTGGGATGCAAATAATTTTCATTTAGATTATTGAAAATTTTGTGTTAATACAATAACTTTCAGCATTGGTGTTGAAAATTCTGTGGTTCTAGTTCCTCATTAATTTATACATATATATAAATATGTATTTTTGGAAATGGAGATTTTACACAGACAAAAATCTGATTTAATTTTTTAGGCAATTTTTTATTGTTGTTGAAAATATACACAGCAAAACATACACCAATTAAACAATTTCTGAATGTATAATTCAATAACATTGATTACATTCTTCAAGATGTGCAACCATTCTCATCCTCCTTTTCTGAATTGTTACTGCCCTATTAGCACAAACTCATTTACTCCTAAGTTTCCTATCTAACGTTTCAAGTTGTTATTGTATATTTGATCCCATACAGATAGTTCTTTAGAAGAGTATGATGCTCAAGTCAAACATTCATTACTACTTAAGCTAACCTATCGTTTGTTTTAAAGACCTTAGAGAATATTTTTGGTTTAAAGTTTAAAGATTATTTCAGGGCAGTAATTTTGCATGTTCATCCAGCTTCAATGGCTCCAGAAAGTCTGAATACCATGAGAATTTGAAATTATATTTATTTCCCTACCTTTTGATCAAGATTCTTCTATACAATACCTGATCAAAATATTCAGTAATGGTAGCTGGGTACCATCCAGTTCTTCTGGTCTACATTAAATCATTGAACATAAAGTATCATACATATGTCTAACTATTTATTAAGCTAAATTCCCACATGTGAAATTACTGGGTAAAATCTTATTAGCAATCTTGATATTTTGCTGCTAAACACCTTTTTTTGAAAGAGTTTAACAATTTGTACTCCAAAAGTGGAGTCATGATGACACCTGTATCACCACAAACACGCTAACATGAAGTAATATTTATTTAGATATTTTCCCATTCAACATGTTTAAAATGATAACCTTTTTTCTTTTACATTCTTATGAATGTCTTTGATTACCATTAAGGTTGAACATTATTTCATGTGCTAATCAGTACCACATGAATTTTCCTGTCTGCACATACACTGATTATGTACCTTTTTCCCCCTATTGGTTACTAATTTGTGTTTCTTTTTTTTTTAATTCTTTATATTTGATATTGTTTGTAAGTTTTATGGCAAATGCCTCCAATATATTATTTGATGTTTTTCCTTGATATCTGTTATGTGCAAAGGTATTTCATTTCTGTTTTCCTTTGAGATTCCCTGTTTTTGCATTACCTCATATACTTGGCTTGATGTTTCACATCCTATTTTGTATCCTGTTCTTCATCAATCTCATGGCTGGCTTTTATCACTGAGTACTTGCTCCAAGATGACTAGTTAAAGTTCAAATGTGACCAATTCCTCTACTTTTCTTTATCAATTTCTGACTGTCTGACTGCTTTGACCATGGGTCATTTTGATGGGCTCTGTTAACATATCAAGAAAGGGAAGTTATTTTGCATTGGGAGGGAAGATTAGCCTATAAAAATACAAAGGCATTCGTCTTCTCATAAACACTATAGGGTTGCTATGATTTGGAATTGACTCGACTGCAACAGTTTTTTTTTTTTTTTTTTTGGTTATGTTGACTATAGTGGTTGAATGAACAAGAGTCCAACATAATCCATTTTTCCTCTTGTTCACTGTGATAGTCAAAATAATCTTGATAATTTCTCAAATTATCAGTGGTAATTCATGCAAGGGAATTTGCATCTTAAGTGGCACATAGTGACACTCAATAAACTATTGCTGATATTATTTTTTAACCAAACTATATGGTCCCCTTTGACGGTTTCTCACTATTTGTTAATTAAGACATTTTTCCATTTATTCACAGACAATTATTAACTATGTGCTGTGAGGCTGATCACATTGAGAATAGGGGACATAAGAGTAACTAAGGCAAATATGATTTTTACTATTTGGGGTTTAGAATCCAGCAAGAAAGATAGACACTGAATAAATTAAAAAAATAATAAGTAAGTATATTTAGGACTATTTTAATTAATAAAAATATAGTCCTGTAGTACCCAGATGATAATGCTCAGTTCTATATCATATGATGACAGTATTTATATATTTGTAAGCCAAACTCAGCATTTCTAAAAGATAACTTTGAGTTCGAGTTCCAAATATTTATGGAAAGAGATAAAAAGATTTGTTATGATGAATAATTAAAATAATAGATATGTTTTGCTCCTGGTAAGTACTAAATAAATTTCACTGATTATCATCATTATTATAATACAAGGAGATAGATACCATATTTTTATGCAAATAATGCATACCTTCTACATTTGTTTACCAACTGCTCCCTCCCCCTATGAGATATTTTTGTAAACACACTATGCTAATTTTTTTTACAGCAACATGTAAAAAAAATTGGCATACCGGTGCTTACGAAAATACCTCCCAGAGGGAGGTAGCTGCTGGCAAAAAAATGTAGAAAGTGTGCATTATTTGCATTAAAATATAATAGATAAATAGATGGATAGATAGATAGATGACAGCTGCCCTAGAGTCAACTCTAACTCATGGCAACCTTAAGTAAACAGAACAAAACTTTACCCTGTCCTGCATTATCCTCACAATTGCTGTCATGTTCGACTCTATCATTGTGGCTATTGTGCCGATCCATCTCACCAAGGGTCTCCCTTGCCCTCACTGACCCTCATCTTCACCAAACATGATGTCTTTCTCTAGAGATTGATCCCACCTGTTGATGTGTCCAAAGCAAGCAAGTAACCCAAAAAGGGTAGCAGTGGCAATACTAATCTCAGATAAAATAGTCCTTAAAGTAAAGTCAACCATAAAAGACAAGAAATACATTATATAACAATTAAAGGGACAATCCACCAAGAAGACCTTATTAAATATCTTATTAAAGAACCTTATTAAATATCTACCCACCCAACAGCAAGGCTCCAAAATACATAAAACATACTCTAACAGCACTGAAAATAGAAATAGAAAGTTCCACAATAATGATAGGAGACTTCAACACACTACTTTTAGTAAAGGACAGAACATCTAGAAAGAAACTCAGCAAAGATACAGAAGATCTAAAGATCAAAATCAACCACTTTGACCTCATAGGCACATATAAAACACTCCACCTAACAGTAGCAAAGTATACATACTTACCAATGCACATGGAACATTCCCCAGAATAGACCACATTTTAGGCTACCAAAAAAAAAAAACTCTCAAAAATCCAAAACATCAAAATAACACAAAGCATTCTCTCTGATCACAACACCAAAAAATTAGAAATCAGTAACAGGAAAAACAAGAAAAAGAAAATACATAGAAACTGAATAACACCTTGCTTGAAAACAACTAAGCAATAGAAGAAATCAAAGAGGGAATAAAAACATACCTAGAATCAATTAAGATTGAAAACACATCATACCAAAACCTTTGGGCCACAGCAAAGGCAATGCTCAGAGGTCAATTTATAGCAATAAACACACACATCAAAAAAGAAGAATGGGACAAAATCAAAATGTTACCTCTACAACTTGAACAAATATAAAGAGAAGAGGAAAAGAAGCCCATAGACATCAGAAGAAAGAAAATAATGAAGATTAGAGCAGAAATATATGAAATAGAGAACAGAAAAGAATAGAATCAACAACAACAAAAGCTGGTTCTTTAAAAAGATCAACAAAATAGACAAATCATTGGCCAAATTAACAAAAGAAAAATAGGACAGGAAGCAAATAACCCAAATAAGAAATGAGGCAGGGGACATTATAACAAATGCAACTGAAATAAAAAAAGGATCATAACAAAATACTATGAAAAATTGTACCCCAACAAATTTGAGAACCTAGAGGAAACTGACGAATTTCTTGAAACACACTACCTACCTAAATTAACACAAAGTGAGATAGAAAATCTGAACAGACCCATGACAAGAGAAAAGAGATTGAAGAGGTAATTAAAAAACTCCCAACAAAAAAAGCCCTGGTCCAGACAGTTTCACTGGAGAATTCTACCAAACATTCAGAGAAGAGCTTATACCAGTACTACTCAAATTATTTCAGAGCATAAAAACAAAGGAATACTCCCAAATTCATTCTATGAAGCTACATAACCCTGATACCAAGGTCAGGCAAAGACACCACAAAAAAAAAGTAAAGAGAATTATAGACAAATATCTCTAACAAATATAAATGCAAAAATTTTCAACAACATTCTAGCCAATAAATTTCAGCATCATATAAAAAAAATAATACACCACAACCAAATGCGATTACAAGGTACGCAAGGATGGTTCAACATTAGAAAATCAATCAACCTCATCAACCGCATAAATAGAACAAAAGAAAAGAATCACAGGATCATCTCAGTTGACAAAGAAAAGGCATTTGATGAAGTCCAATACCCATTCTTGATAAAAAGTCTCAGTAAAATAGGAATAGAAGGGAAATTACTCAACATAATAAAGGGCATCTATACAAAACAAACAGCCAACCTCATTCTTAACATAGAGAGGCTGAAAGCATTCCCCCCTGAGAAAACGAAGAAAACATGAATGCCCTTTATTACCACTCCTATTGAAAATTGTGCTGGAAGTTCTAGCTAGAGCAATAAGGCAAGAAAAATAAATAAAGGGCATCCAAATTAGAAAGGAAGAAGTAAAACTATCCCTACTCCCAGATGATAGATCCTATACATAGAGAACACCAAAGATTCCACAAGAAAATTACTGGACCTAATAGAAAGTTTCAGCATAGTAGCAGGATACAAAATCAACATACAAAAATCAGTTGAATTCCTATTCACCAACAACAAGACCTTCAAAAAGGAAATCAGGAAAACAATGCCATTTATAATAGCCCTTAAAAAGATAAAATACTTAGAAATAAATCTAACCAGGGGCGTAAAAGACCTATACAAAGAAAACTACAAAATGCTATTACAAGAAACCAAAAGAGACCTATATAAACAGAAAAACATACAATACTCATGGATAGGAAGACTCAATATTGTGAAACTGTCAATTCTACCTAAAGCGATACACAGATAAAATGCAATTCCCTTTCAAATACCAACAGCATTCCTTAACTAGATGGAAAAACTAATCACCAACTTTATATGGAAAGGAAGGAGGCACCGAATAAGCAAGGCATAATTGAAGAAAAGGAACAAAGTAGGAGACCTCACACTACCTGATCTAAGAAACTAGTATACAGCCATGGTAGTCAAAACAGCCTGGTACTGGTACAAAGACAGACACATAAGCCAATGGAACAGAATAGAGAAACTAGACATAAATCTATCCACCTATGGTCACCTGGTGGAAATCCTGGTGGTGTAGTGGTTAAGAGTTTGGCTGCTGACCAAATGGTTAGCAGTTCAAATCAACGAGGTACTCCTTGGAAACCCTATGGGGCAGTTCTACTCTGTCCTATAGGGTCACTATGAGTCAAAATCAACTTGATGGCAATGGGTTTGGGCTTTTTTATTTTGGTTATTGTCAGTTGGTCTTTGACAAAGGACCAAAGTCCATTAAATTGAGAAAAGACAGTCTTTTTAACAAAAGTTTGCTGGCAAAACTGGATGTCCATCTGTAAAAAAAGGAAACAAGACCCATACCTCACACCATACACAAAAGCTAACTCAAAATGGATCAAAGACCTGAACGTAAAAATTAAAACAACAAAGACGAGGAAAGAAAAAATAAGGACAATACTAGGGGTTCTAATATGTGACATAAATTCAATACAAACCTTAACAAAAAATTCACAAACACTAGAAGATAAACTCGATTACTAGGAGCTCCTAAAAATTAAACACTTATGCTCATCATTGACTTCACCAAAAGAGTAAAAACAGAACCTAATGACTGGCAAAATTTTTGGCTACAACGTATCTGACAAAGGTCTAATCTCTGAAATCTATAGAATACTTCAACACTTCAATAACAAAAAGACAAATAACCCAATTTAAAACTGCTCAAAGGATATGAACAGACACTTAACCAAAGAAGACATTCAGGTGGCTAACAGACAAATGAGGAAATGCTCCCAATCATTAGCCATTAACCATACCAAATCCATTGCCCTTGAGTTAATTTCGACTCATAGTGACCCTATAGGACAGAGTAGAACTGCTCCATAGGGTTTTCAAAGAGCAGCTGGTGGATTCAAACTGCCAATCTTTTGGTTAGCAGTCCATCTCTTAACTACTGTGCCATTAGAGAAATGCAAATTAAAAGTAAATGAGAGACCATCTCATCCCCTGGCACTAATTCAAAAAAAAAAAAAAAGGAAAGAACAAATGTTGTAGAGGTTGAGGAGAGATTGCAACTCTTATGCACTGCTGGTGGGGATGTAAAATGGTACAACCACTATGGAAAATGATATGGTGCCTCCTTAAAAAATGAGAAATGGAAATACCATAAGATCAGACAATCCTACACCTAGACAAATATCCAAGAGAAATAAGAGCTGTCACAGTAATAAATATATGCACACCTATGTTCATTGCATCATTATTCACAATAGCAAAAAGATAGAAATAACCTAAGTGCTCATCAACAGATGAACTGATAAACAAACTATGGTACATACACACAATCAAATACTACACAATGATAAAGAACAATGATGGATCCCCAAAATATCTCACAACATAGATGCATCTGAAAGGCATGATGCTGTATCAAATAGGTCAATCACAAAAGGAAAAATATTCTATGAGACCACTATCATAAAAATTCAAGAAAAGGTTTACACACGGAAGAAAACAATCTTTGATGGTTACAAGGGAGTGGATGCGTGGGGAGAGGAAATCGCTAACTAGATAATTGTTGTTGTTAAGTGCCATCCAGTTGACTCCGACTAATAGTGACCCTGTGAACAACAAAACAAAACACTGCCCTGTCCTGCGCTATGCTCACAACAGTTGTAATACTTTAACCCATTGTTGCAGCCACTGTGTCAATCCATCTAGATACTAGATAAGTGTTAACTTTGGTGAAAGGAAAGACAACACACAATATAGCGGAAGTTAGCACAACTTGATCAAGTCAAAGCCACAGAAGCTTCCTAGACACATCCAAACACCTTGAGGGACTGAGTTACTGGGGCTGAGGGCTGGGGACCATGGTCTCAGGTGATATCTAGGTCAATTGGAATAACATCGTTCACAAAGAAAATGTTCTACATCCTACTTTGATGTGTAGCATTTGGGGTCTTAAAAGCTTGTGAGCAGCCATCTACAATACATCTATTGGTCCTATCACGTTTGGAGCAAAGGAGAACTAAGAAAACCAAAGACACAAGGAAAATATCAGTCCAAAGGACTAATGGGACACATGAACCACAACATCCACCCACCTGAGCCCAGAAGAACTAGACGATGCACGGCTACTACCACTGACTGCTCTGACAGGAATCACAAAAGGGATTCCCTTGTAGAGCGGGAGAAAAATGTAGAACAAAATTCAAATTCACAAAAATAGTCCAGACTCACTGGTCTGACAGAGACTAGAGAACCCCCAAGACTATGGCCCCAGACACCCTACTAACTCAGAAATGAAGCCACTCGCAAAGCCCACCTTTCAGCCAAAAATTAGACTGATCTATAAAATAAATAATACACTTGAGGAACGTGTTTCTTAGTACAATCAGTTATAGGAGATGAAATGAGCAACACCTGCCCAAAAGCAAAGAATAAAAGGCAGGAAGGGACAGGGAACCTTGATGAATGGACATGGGAAACCCAGGGTGACATATTGTGGGGATTGCAACCAATGTCACAAAACAATTTGTGTATAAAATTTTGAAAGAAAAACTAATTTGCTCTGTAAACTTTCACCTAAAACATAATAAAAAAATGCAAATCCACATTAAATAAGTAAACAGATTGTAATGTTATGCACCTCAACTCCATTTTAAATATTATGTTATCCTAAAATTTTTGCCATTGAGACCGAGAACAGTCACATGAAGTCATATTAATAAATTGCGATAATGTAGGGAGCTTATTTCACATAGGACAATAACAGAAAATTTAATAGCATATTTTCCAGCATTTATATATGGTAGTATTGTTAGGTCATTCATTATTTTTTAGCTGTTAGCTCTATGCTCAGTATATTTTTGATGCTGCACTTTCTGTTTGCACACAGTATGTACCCTTAGGGTTCACCTTGTATTCAGTGTTTTGCCTGAATAGCTGAGGTGGTAGAAAGACATTAAAATTTTCTTTCCTCTGATAAGCTGTATATCCCCAGAAACCTCTGTTGATCCTCATTCATCAATGAGCAGGTAGATCTGAAGCACTGCAGGATTCAGTGCTTTAGTGTTGGAGCTGAGAAAGCATTATTTCCACAAAAAGAACCACTTTTCTAAAGAGTGCTGCAGGGAAAGAAAAGGCATGCCCCAAACCACCAACAAACAGCTTTGCATTGTAAACCACCTAGTGTAAACACCTTTTAATATGAAAACATCCCTTACTTTCACTCAAAACTATACCTTTTAAAAAATAAGACTGAAGTAACATAATTTATTCCCTTGAAAAAAATTTATTTTTTGTATGCTTACTGTAGGTATTGTTCCTAATACTATATATTTTGGCCTTAGGTTATTTAAAAGCTTTTAGAGTCATTTTCACATATTCCTGATTTCTTGCTGTTAATTTATAAGAATCTCCAAACAGAATCCATAAGGATTGATTTTATATTAAGATGCATTTGACAAATTCTTAAATATAAAAATAACTACATTTTCTCACTTATATTGGATATATTGCTATAACTATTTTATTCAAAAAATGAGGAAAACAAACTTTTAGATTGCATGATGATTTCAACAACTTTTGATTATTTATTCAACAACTATTTATTCAACAACTATCGATCAAATGCTTAACAAGTAGGTGGTACTATGACAGTTGTGTAAGATAACATGGCAAGAAAAAGAGGCAAGGTTCTTCTTATGAAGTTTTCAGTTAGACTGATGACATATATTAATTAAATATTCATAACAATAAAATAAAATTAAAATGATAAATACTATGAGAGAGCTTGCAATTTATTACAAACATATGGATAGGCAACCTGACTTGTCCTGCGGCATTATGGAAAGCTTCCCTAAAAAAGAGGAAAGAAATGTTGTTTTTAAATATGAAGGCCGAGTAGGAGTTAATTAGGTCAAGAGACTTAAGGACAGGAAAGGGGTAAAGTTACAGGTACAGGGAAGAACATTTGAAAATGAAAATTCTCAGACTCTGGAATAAGCACTGACACTTAAGCTCAAATGTTACAGTTGAAACATAGAGGCACAGAGTGGACTGAGAGGGGACTAGAGAGATAAGTATGCGTACAATGTAGAGGTCTTCTAGGTGGAGTGACTATTGAGAGCCCTTGTTAAATATTTTGGTTATTATCCTAAAGCAGTGGGAAAAGATGGAAAGGTTTCTAGCAAGAGAATGACAGAATCAGATCTAAAATTTTAAAAAGATCACTCTGGCTCTAGTATAAAAAATAATTTCGAGTAGGAAGCATTGATATAGTAAGGATATTTAGAAGGCTATTGTCTTAGTGTGTTTAATCAAGAGCCTCATTCATATCTATGTATTACAGTGATAAAAATCAGAAATAGAGCATATGGAATCCATAAATGTTTAGTCTTATTTTTATGCTACTGTTGGAAATAGGGATAACAATATTGCAAAACTGACCACAGTAGCATAAACAATGAATAGACCATCAGGTTTTAGGTAATGTAGTGATAACAGAAGAACTGAGATTAATTTTTGGAGTCAAATTCAAGGATAAAAATTCTATAAATCTCTTATTTATATTTGTATTAATAAACTGCAAACACATTATTACTTTCTAATAAGAATGCTAAATCCACAAATCAATTTTATAATTACTAAATTGTTGTTGTTAGGTGCTCTTGAGTTGGTTCTGACTCATAGCATGCCTATGTACAACAGAATGAAACACTGCCTGGTCCTGTGCCACCCTCACAATCCTTGCTATATTTCAGCCCATTGTTGCAGCCACTGTGTCAATCCATCTCATTGAGGATCTTTCTCTTTTTCACTGACCCTTTACGTTACCAAGCACGATGCCCTTCTCCAGGGACAGGTCCCTCCTGGTAACATGTCCAGAGTACATAAGATGCAGTCTGGCAATCCATGCTTCTAAGAAGCATTCTGGCAGTACTTCCTCCCACATAGATTTGAATATTTGTCTGGCAGTCCATGGTATTTTTAGTATTGTGAACACCATAATTCAAACGCATTAATTCTTCTTTGGTCTTTCTTATTCATTGTCCAGCTTTCTCATGCATATA
Source organism: Trichechus manatus latirostris (assembly GCF_000243295.1). Classification (NCBI taxonomy): domain Eukaryota; kingdom Metazoa; phylum Chordata; class Mammalia; order Sirenia; family Trichechidae; genus Trichechus; species Trichechus manatus. The sequence continues at coordinate 894,796 of NW_004444234.1, read as the reverse complement.
AGGTGATTGAAAATCTGGTGGCTTGGGTCAGGCACACCTTAGTCCTCAAAGTGACATCTTTGTTTGTAAACACTTTAAAGAGGGCTTTTGCAGCATATTTGACCAATGCAATACATCATTTGGTTTCTTGACTGCTGCTTCCTTGAGTGTTAATTGTAGATCCAATTAAAATGAGATCCTTGATAATTTCAATATTTTCTCTGTGAAAAATTACTAAACTATGACTAATATATAAAGCATAAGATACTGAGCCACCAAGTGTCTGTCTGTTTGTCGTACTTTGGGCGCTTTCGTGTTGCTGTGATGCTGGAAGCTATGCCACCAGTTTTCAAATACCTGCAGGATCACTTACGGCAGACAGGTTTCAGCTGAGCTTCCAGACTAAGACAGACTAAGAAGAAGGATCAGGCAGTCTACTCCTGAAAAGAATTGACCAGTGAAAACCTTATGAATAGCAGCAGAACATTGTCTGATATACTACCAGAAGATACAACTCAGGAAGCATCAAAAGAAGATGGAAGGAATACACAGGGTCAGTATATCAAAAAGAATTAGTAAGTGTTCAACCATTTCAAGATGTAGCATATGCTCAGGAACCAATGGTACTGAAGGAAGAGGTCCAAGCTGCACTGAAGGCACTTGGTGAAAAACAAGGCTCCAGGAATTGAAGGAATACCAGTTGAGATGTTTCAACAAATGGATACAGTGCTGGATGTGCTCACTCATCTATGCCAAGAAATTTGGAAAATAGCTACCTGGCCAACCAACTGGAAGAGATTCATATTTATGCCTATTCCAAAGAAAGGAAATGCTACTGAATGCAGAAATTATCTAATATCATTAATGTTACACACAAGTAAAATTTTGCTGAAGATCATTCAAAAGCGTCTGCAGCAGTACATCTACAGGGAACTGCCAGAAATTCAAGCCAGATTCAAAGGAGAACATGAAATAAGGGACATCATTGCTGATGTCAGATGTCTGACTAAAAGCAGAGAATACCGGCAAGATGTTTACCTGTGTTTTATTGACTATGCAAAGGCATTTGACTATGTGGATCATAACAAATTAAGGATAACATTTCAAAGAATGAGAATTCCAGAACTGCTAATTGTGCTCATGAGGAACTTGTATATCGATCAAGAGGCAGTCTTTTGAACACAACAAAGGGATACTGCATGGTTTAAGGTCAGGAAAAGTGTGTGCTAGGGTTGTATCCTTTCACCATACCTATTCAATCTGTATGCTGACCAAATAATCTGAGATACTGGACTATATGAAGAAGAACAGGGCATAAAGATTGAAGGAAGACTCATTAACAACCTGCTTTATGCAGATGACACAACCTTGCTTGCTGAAAGTGAAGAAGACTTGAACCACTTACTGATGAAGATCAAAGATCACAGCCTTTGGTTTGGATTACATCTCAACATTAAGAAATCAAAAATACAACTGGAACAATAAGCAACATCATGATAAACAGAGAAAAAGTTTGAAGTTGTCAAAGATTTCATTTTATTTGAATCTACAGTCAACACCTATGGAAGCAGCAGTCAAGAAATCAAGACACGATGCGTTGGGAAAATCTGCTCCAAAGACCTCCTGAAAGTGTTAAAACTCAAAGATTCCACTTTGAAGACTAAGGTGGGCCTGACCCATGCAATAGTATTTTAATTTGCCTCATATGCATGTGAAAGGTGGACCATGAATAAGGTAGACTGAAGAAGAATTGATGCCTTTGAATTATGGTGTTGACAGAGAATATTGACTATACCATGGACGGCCAAAAGAAGGAACAAATCTGTCCTGGAAGAAGTACAGCCAGAATGCTTCTTACAAGCAAGGATGTGGAGACAACATCTCACATACTTTGGATATGTTATAAGGAGGGATCAGTCCCTGAGAAGGACACTATGCTTGCTAATGTAGAGGATAAGTGAAAAAGAAGAAGACCCTAAAGGAGATGGATTGACACAGCGGCTGCAACAATGTGCTCAAGCGTGACAACTCTTGTATGGATGACACATGGGGTTACTATGAGTAAGAATTGACTCAAAGGCATCCACTAACAAGACAATGAATGTTTTGGAATCTGTGAAGATGGAACAGACAGAAAAATTGATTATTTTATTATTAAAAAAAATCTCAGTAGTGCCTTTAAATAGATATTGTTATTGAATGAAACATAGTGAAAAATTGAACCAAATGCTGGAATAATTGAAATAGTTTTAAATTGGGAAAATAATTGATTCATGGTGTTTTCACAATAGAAAGACTACAAAAAATGAAGTACATTGTTATGGATTTAATTGTGTCCCCCAAAAAAATGTGTGTCAACTTGGCTAGGCCATGATTCCCAGTATTGTGTGATTGTCCACCATTTTGTGATCTGATGTGATTATCCTGTTTATTGTGATTCCTAACCTCTATGATGTTAATGAGGCATATTCAGAGGCAGTTATGTTAATGAGTGTATCTTGAGTCAATTTTGCCTGAGATATAAAGGAGAGAATTGAGCAGAGAGGAGGGAGATCTCATTACCACCAAGTAAGAAGAGCCAGATGAGTTGTCCTTTGGATTCGGTGTCCCTGCACTGAGAAATTCCTAGACCCAAGGGATCATTGATGACAAGGGCTTTCCCCTAGAGCCGACAGAAGGAGAAAGACTTCCCTTAGAGCTGCTGCCCTGTATTTGGACTTTAAGCCTCCTAAGCTGTGAGAGAATACATTTCTATTCATTAAAGCCATCCACTTGTGGTATTTCTGTTATAGCAGCACTAGATAACTAAGACATACATATTAAACAAAACTGAGCAACAAACTATTTTGGAAAGATTAAAGAAAATATTTTCATATGTATTACAGCATCCTAGTGATAAAATTATACCTAGATATACACTTAATTATCAGGAGAATAACTAATTGGAAAACTTCAAGTGTTCCTAATATGTCATTTTAAATCAAAAGATCAATAAGAGATGAGAAAATACAGGCAATAGAAAAAAAAAAAAAAAACCCTAAAATTCTTTAAGTACATCAGAGCTTATCAACATTCTGAAAAATGTTTTGGAAAATATCTCACTGACCACTTGTGCTGAACAAGAAAAAAATGTTTTATTACAAGGTATTTCAATAGCAATAGATAAAAGTCATCATTCACCAGAACCCATTCCTAACATATCTCAATCAGCAAGATCAGTGAGGCAGGCTGTCTGCAGTTAGCACATAACTGTATGAATTCAGCTTTTGCACCACATGTTCAAAGAATTTAAAGATAAGTTGGTGAGTTCTAATGAGTCTTTCTGTAAAAAAGAAAAATATGGCCAGTTGTGCAGTGTGTTTGATAATTTATTACAACAGATTTAAGCATACTAAGTACATAACTAGGCAAACTGAAAATTCAATTACATTGTGAGTATAAGTACCAGTATATATTTGAATCCATATGTTTTTCAACTTGGAATTAAAAGTTGTTTTTATCACTTTTTCCTTTTTTCTTTTTTATGTGAGTGTTCATTTTGGTAAGTAAAAGTTACTTTGAAAATCTAAAATTTAGTGTTCTTCTGCGTAAAAATATGTCTATTTATCTACTGCTCCCTAACCAGTCAATTCAGACTCATGGTGACCTCATATGTGCCAGAATAGAGCGAAGCTCCGTAGGGTTTTTAATGGCTAGTTTTTTGGAAGTAGATTGCCAAGCCTTTGTATGAAGCACCTCTAGATGGATTTGAACATCCAACCAAATTAAACGCATTAACTGTTGTGCCACTAGAGACTCCTACCCTCTCTAATCTTCCAGTAATAAACAAGCATTTTATTTCATCTGACAATCCCATGCCATCCTGAGAACAGATCCAGATAGTTCCATCTCAAAAGTATCCCTTGAATCTTGCTCCTTTGCTCTATTTTTATTGATTTCCCAATACAAGTCACCACTGCTACTAGAGTTTGTTAATTTTTTTATAATTCATCCTGTATATAGGCTTTAGAATGTGCTTTAAAAAATAAAAAGGTGTATTGAGATATAGTACACTACTTTGCACAAATATTAAGGCAAAAAGAAAACATTCTAGTCAATATATAGAACATAGTTTACACTTCAAAGGGCTCTCCTGTGCCATATTCTTGTCTTTACATTCCTACAGGTAACCATTACTCTAACACCATAGATGTATTGTACCTGCTCTTGAAATTTGTATAAATAAAATCATGTTGTCTATATCTACTCCTTTGTGTCATGTTTTTTTTCTCAGAATTAGAGGCATAAAATCCATCAGTGTAGCTGTGTGGAGCAGTAGTTCTTCATTTTTATTGTATAGTATTCCAATAAAAACACCCCAGTTAATTTACCCATTCAATTTTCAATATACATTAGAGTGGTTTTCAGTTTGAGGCTATCATGAATAAACAAGATGATTCTTCTATACACCTCCTGGTGGATACAGGCAGTCATTCATTTTTGGTTGAACTGCTAAATGATGGAAATAGGTTTAGTTTTAAGTTTAGTTTTGTTTTTGTTTTGTACTAACTTATATTTCCACTAGCAAAGTAAGAAAGTTCTGATTGCTACTCAACTTCATGGACACTTGATATTGTTAGCTCTATTTAATACATTTCAGAGAGTGATTGTAACCTGATTGTGGTTTTATTTACATGCTTGACTAACTCTTAGAGCTGACCACCTTTTCATACGCTTATTGGTTGTTTGTAAATATGTTTCTATGAAATGCCTTTAAAAAATTTGTGCCTATTTTTGCTGGGTGTGTGTCTTTATTGATCAATAAAAGTTCTTTATCTCTTCTGAATAAAACTTATTTTTTGTTGGTTTTAAACAAAACAACGATAACAATGTATGTATATATGTATGTATCCATCAATCCATCTATCTATCTATCTATCTATCTATCCATCAATATCAAATATACACATCTTTGCTGAAGATCATTGAAAAATGGCTGCAGGAGAGTCCGGCAAAATGGCGCTCTAGGCAGAAGCACCACGCCGTCCCTCCACAGCAAAGATCTGAAAAACTAAGCCGAACAGAGAAAACAACAATCCTGAAACCCTAAAATATCAAATGAAGAAATAAAGAACTCAGCCAAGCACCAAATGGAGTGAGAAAACTGACAGAGAATGGAGAGTGAGGAGAGATTCAAGCAGAGGTCCCCTACCGGCTAACACAGTGTAGATCTGCCATCTTGGACTCCTATTGGAGACCAGCAAACAGGGGGTACGGGAAAGCAGCTTCACGGAGCTTCCAGTGGGAGATAAAAAAAAACAGTAATTTGCAATATATGCTTTCCCACCCCCCACCCTTCTTCACCCCCACTCGGCCTCCTCTGCTTCCCGTGGCCACAATCTCTTGTCTGGGAAACACTGGTTGCTTGGATTCCACACACCAGAACGGGCCGGCTCTCTGAGTGCCATTTGTTGGCTGCTGGTGTTGCTTTTTTCTGCTTCTTTTGATTTCTTCCTTACCTCTCAAAACCTCCCCCTCCTTTCGCTCAAATACCTGGCACCATGCACCATCTTTGCTTCTTCCTGAGGGGCTGCAGAGCTCCGGTAATTTCTGATATATGCTTTCCACTCCCTACACTTCTTCACCCACACTTGGCCTCCTCTGCTTCCCACGGACACAGTCTCTTGTCCAGGAAACACCGGATGCTTGGATTCCACCAGCCTGCACAAGCTGGCTCTCTGAGTGCCATTTGTTGGCCGCTTGTGTTGCTTTTTTTCTGCTTCTTTTGATATCTTCCTTACCTCTCACAACCTCCCCCTACTTTCGCTCAAATACCTGGCTCTGTGTGCCATCTTTGCTTCTTCCTGAGGGGCCGTGGAACTCCGAGTGTGGAGCTGCTTCCTGGTCTGGGCTGCCGTGCTGGTGGGATCCTGGGGATTTTGTTTGTTTGTTTGTTTTGAATTGTTTGTTTGTTTTCTTTTACTTTTCTTGAGTTGGGAGCCCAATCTGGCCAGGTGGTGCTGCATGGCAAGGAGAATACCCCCTCGGCTTGCACAGACATGCAGAGGGATCCCTGAGGGCATTTCTTTTAACATTTTTTTTTTCTGTTTTTTGGGGGCTTTTCTTGTTCTTTTTTTTTTTAAATGTGTTTTCTTTTCTTTTCCCTCTTTTTCCCTTTTTGTCTTTCTTCATTACTCAGTTTCTCATCTCTCTATAACTTCCTTCTCTTTCTGTTCCCTGAAAACCTGACATTATATACCTCTATGCCTTCTAGCCAGGCTGTACTGCAAACCTGAGAGCAACTTCCCCAGACCTCATAGCTGCACCGGTGGGATCCCTGGGAACTTTGTGGTTATTTAACCTATCCAATTTTTATTTATTCATTCTTTTCTTTTCTTTTCTTCCTCTTCCCTTTTCTGTCTTTCTCCATTTCATAGTGTCTCATCTCTCCAATCGAACGGCAAGCTCCCCTAGCATTCTTTTTTGTTTGTTTGTATCTTTTTGGCTCCTGTTCCTCTTTCCTCTCTCCCATATCCATCTTAGCTCCACAAATAACAATCTCCCTGCTATATCTTGCCTGCCTGAACCGTGCACTTAACAACATACCACCAAGCAGCACAGGCATGGCCTACTGGAACGTGCCCTGCACTGATTACTGACCCACACTGGTGGCTGTAGTAAGTGCCACAAACAACCTGTCCCAGTAACTCCTCTTCAGCTAGACATGCCCTGCCATACCATATCTGAGTGACTGACCCTGCCAGTTGGAGAAGGAGGTGAAAAGTATTGTGCCCAAAGATGAGCAAACAACAAAGAACACACAGACTGCCTGCTCAGACATAGTCAAATTTTTTTAAAATACAGGAACGAAACAAAAAAATCTACAATCAATAAATGAGAAAAATAACTACTGAATGCCCCAAAGACAGCAGACAATATCAAAACACTTACAAAAACAGGACAGGACAGTTCAGTAGGCATCCAAAATGAAACACCAGATGACTTTCCAGTGGAAGAAAATGCACTAGAACTACCTGATAGTGAATTCAAATCTCTAATACTCAGAATTCTCCAAGAGCTGAGGCAAAAAGCTGACAAACATGAGGAAAAAATAGACAAATTCATGGAAAATACAGACAAA
>NW_004444234.1:869156-887053 GCF_000243295.1 Trichechus manatus latirostris | reverse complement strand
GAGGAGTTAGAAGTTTGCTATGTTGTGGGGTTGTTAACCAATGTCATAAAACAATATGTGTACTACTGTTTCATGAGAAACTATTTGTTCTTTAAGCCTTCACCTGAAGTAGAATAAAAAAAAAAAAATTATGTGGCTGCAGTGTTATATCATCAGGGAAATGCCAAAAATTCAAGCCAGATTCAGAAGAGGACGTGGAACCAGGGATATCATTTCAGATGTCAGATGGATCCTGGCTAAAATCAGAGAATACTAGAAAGATGTTTTCCTGTGTTTTATTGACTATGCAAAAGCATTTGATTGTGTGGATCACAACAAATTATGGATAACATTTTGAAGAGTGGGAATTCCAGAACGCTGAACTGTGCTCACAAGGAACCTATACATAGAACAAGAGGCAGTCTTTTGAACACAACAAGGTGGTACTACATGGTTTAAAGTCAGGAAAGCTGTGTACCAGGGTTGTAGCCTTTCACCATACCTATTCAATCTGTATGCTAAGCAAATAGTCTGAGGTACTGGACTATATAAAGGAGAACAGGGCATAAGGATTGGAGGAAGAGTCATTAACAACCTTCTTTATGCGGATGACACAACTTTACTTGCTGAAAGTGAAGAGGACTTGAAGCACTTACTGATGACGATCAAAGATCACATAACATAAAGAACTTGACACGCGGTTGTTGTTAGTTGCTGATGTATTAGCTCTGACTCATGGAGACCCTGTGAACAACATAATGAAATGATGCCCATCTTCATGATTGTTGGCATGTTTGAGTCTATAGTTGTGGCCCGTTTGCAGTGCCTTCCAGCCTATGAGTCTCATCTTCCCACACTGTATCAGGCAATATTCTATTGTGATCCATAAGGACTTCATTGGCTAATTTCCGAAGTAAATTGCTAGGCCTTTCATCTTAGTCTGTTTTAGTCTGGAGGTTCTGCTGAAATTGTCCACTATTGGTGAATCTGTTTGTATTTGAAATACTGGTAGAATAGCTTCCAGTATCATAGCAACGCTCAAGCCACAATAGTACTACAAACTTCCAGAAGGGTGATGGATAACAATCACTAAATAGTTAATAAATAAATTTATAAAGAACAAATGTTACAAAGCATAATATGTATGATGATAAAGAGATGCACTTAGTACATAATTAATGTTATTATTATTTATTACTTTAATATAAGTTTATTGGAAAAGACTTGACATAAGGTAATATTAAGCTGAGTCTTGAAAAGTTAGTATTTGTTCAAAAGAAAGATAGGGTCTAGAGCAGCACTAAGAGAAAAATAATGCAGCCATATATGTAATTTACAATTTTCTAATAGTCAATTAAAAAAGATGAATATGAATAGCTAAAATTAATTTAAAATATGTATTTTATTTACCTAATTACATCCAAATATTATTTTCCTATATTGTCAATATAAATAATTTTAATGAGGTCATTTACTTTTTTTTTTTTTTTTACTAAATCTTCAAAATCCAATGTGTATTTTATACTTAAATCATATCTCAATTTGGATGCAAAATATTTATCACAAATATTTGATCTTTATTTAGAAGTCATAAAATTTACAGTTGAAAAATTAAATTTACATAATCAAGTATTTCCAAACACAGTTAAAAGTTTTCCAGTAGCTGAATCAAATATGTTTTTCAATTTACATTTGTTATTTAAAATAAATAAAATTACAAATTCAGCTCCTCAGCTTCATTAACCATACTTAAAATGCTCAGAAAAAAATTGTATGAATATAATTACAGTCATGTGCCACATAACTTCCATTCCTTACTGAAGCAGATTGCCACATCTTTCTCCCGAGGAGCAGCTGTTGGGTTCAACCCTCTGACCTTTCAGTTAGCAGCCCAGTGCTCAACCACTGCACCACCAGGGCTCTTCTAAAATATATCATAGCAGATAGAAATTATTTTATATCTGTCATCTATTGTAATACAACATTTTGGCACAATAATACAGAGAGAGAAATAGATTAAAGGTCCAGAACAGAGTGAGAAAATGATTTGAGAGATATATGGTTTTACAAATATCTTCTCCAAATGCATGCTGTATCCATCTATACCCTTTTCTGCCTTGGGAGGCTGCTCTATATCAATATACTCTCTGTCCCTGTGAATTCTAGTAGAGTTCAGCCAGTGGTAGATGGAAATTGGGGTGGCACGTGCAGGAAATTGAATGAAGGGGAGAGAGTGAAGTCACTCCTTTTCCCCATTTCTCATTCTGCTTAGGCTGGCTGTTCCTCAACAAAAGGCCACTTCTTTTCTCAAGGTGTTCCTCTCCACATTACACTTTCTTTTCTCTTTCCGATAATCTAGTTTTTACTCCCCTAATCCTTTCAGTCCTAAAGTGAAAAGAGCTCACTGTTAATAGTCTGGGGAATGCCGCAAAATTTCTGAAGCTTTACTGCAGTGTGACTTGATCTTTTAAAATAATCTCATTATTAAATATAAATCTTGAATTATTCTAATTTATTTAGACTATTAATTTCTTGCTAGGATCCTGACTGAAATTTATGAATAAACAAAGCAGAATTAGCTGTCTTCTCTATTTGCAATATATAAGAGATAACATTGCATTAAGCAAATCTGCTGCAAAAGACCTCTTTAAAGTGTTAAAAAGCAAAGATGTGACTTTAAGGACTAAGGTGCACCTGACCCAAGCCATGGTGTTTTCAATTGCCTTATATGTATGTGAAAGCTAGACAATGAATAAGGAAGATAGAAGAAGAAATGATGTCTTTGAATTATGGTGTTGGCAAAGACTATTGAATATACCATGAACTGCCAGAAGAACAAACAAATCTGTTTTGGAAGAAGTACAGCCAGAATGCACCCTACAAGCAAGGATGGTGAGACTTCATCTCACATTCTTTGGACATGTTATTAGGAGGGACCAGTCCCTGGAGAAGAACATCATGCTTGGTAAAGTAGAGGGTCAGTGAAGAAGAGAAAGATCCTCAACGAGATGGATTGACACAGTGGCTGCAACAACGGACTCAAGCATGACAACGATTGTGCGAATGGTGCAGGACCGGGTAGTGTTTCGTTCTGTTGTACATGGGGTCACTGTGAATCAGAACCAACTCGATAGCCCCTAACAACAATGTTTGCAATTGATGGTACAAAACTTTCAAATGAATATTACTTCAATCAGAAATATTTCCTGTAAGCTAACTCAATTTTTACTTATAACTTTCATAGGGGAAGTGATATTTTATGTTGCCATAAGTTAATTAATCTTGGGTCTTACTTAACAATCTTTCCCACAGATTAAAAATTTGTCCTAAACAAAGTCTTTACTCAAATCACATATCTCAATAAAATAATCTTGGGAATGTTACAGTATTGATAATTTTATCTAATAATCAATAACATTATATCTTACCATTTCCTCTTGTGACTAAAATAATTTTAGGGATTATATTGATTTCATTGATATTTAAAAAATAATACCACATTAGTATGAAAAATAATTTTTATTCATAAATGCTCGTATAGAAATAATAGCATCAAAATTATATCATTCTTTCAATTCAATGAATCAAACTTGACAGTTGGTATTTACAACAGTTGGTATTTATTTATATTAAATTATTCCTAATTATTATGAAGGGTACGTGATCACAACATGATGCCTGGCAAAATTAGTAATCTTATGTATACATATTTTCTTGGCTGCACACCTCAATCTGACTCCTTGAAGTACCATGGAATAATATTCTTATTAAAAAGGGGGTCAGCATAAGTCCCCTGTCAGTTGATGAGAGTCCAAGGGCGACACAGATAAAAGGACATTAAGGTGAATTATAGTATTTACCTAATACCATCTCTAGGCCTGACGGACAATAAAAGCAGGTGGTATTCACAAATGCCAGGAAAAAGGACATGGCAGAAGCTGAATCAAGAGTCGATCTGCATTGCAGAAGCTGGGTCCATGGAGGTAACTTTCATCCTAGCCAGAGCTGAAGCCATAGAGGAAATGAAGCAGTTGTTTGAGACACTTCTCAGGGCAACGTTTATGGGAAAAAAATCTCTGGATTCATCCTTCTTCTTGCTCTTTAACCTCCCATCATACCTCCTAGTAATTGCACTTGAGAAGTACATTCATAAGAAAGACAAACAAATGTTGTTCCGTGGTCACCATCAGTCAGAATCAACCAGAAGATGACTGGTTTAGTTTTTTGGCTTGATTATAAAGAATAGAGCAAGAGAAAACCGGAAATGGATCTGAGAGCAAATAAGGAAATGACTGGCGTGCTACAAAATATACTTACAAAAAGTTAAATTGATATAATTGAGTTCATGTTAAGCATTTGAGTGATGCAATATCTCTGGTCAGTATTATTGTTTTCACTATATTATCATATTATTATCTTATATGGTTACTTTTTCTTATTTACTTATTTTTTTATTGTGGTATACATATACATAACATTTGCCATTTCAACAAAATTCAGTGACATTGTGTTCATCATGTGTGTAGCCATCACCATTATCTGTTTCCAATTATTTCCACTATTATTAACAGAAATTCAAAGTCTCCTAAGAAATGAGTCCCCTTTTCTACCTCCTTCCTTCCTGTTCCTGGTAATCACTAATAAAACTTAGGTCTGTGAGTACTTTCACTTACAGGACTGCATCTGAAGGACACTTCTAACTTGATAATTCAAACTAAAAATTCACTCTTAGCTAATGCTGTAGAATGTTACTCAATTCATATTAACTTTACATACATAAGCACAAACACATATGTATATATATAATACTCTATGTGAAAAAAAATGCTCTAATATTGTCCTGTTTATGCTTTAGGGAATTGACATTTTATCTGTCAAAATATTGCTTTTGCTTAGGTTTTTAAGTATATAAAATACAGTAAATTTAATACCCAAAACATTGTGTAAGAACAAATTAGATTTATTTTAATTTGATATATTCATCTTTAAGTCAATTTACTCTAGCGTCTTTGTTTCTGAATTAAGTGATTTTATGTCAATACACTCTATACAATGGTGATAGAGAGCAAGAAACACACACCCACATGCTTATCTGTCTTAGTCATCTAGTGCTGCTATAACAGAAATACTACAAGTGGATAGCTTTAACAAAGAGAAGTTTATTTCCTCACAGTAAAGTAGGCTAAAAGCCCAAATTCAGGATGTCATCTCCAGGAGAAGGCTTTCTCCCCCTGTTGGCCTTCTCATCAATCTTCCCCCAGACAACAGCTTCTCTGCGCAGGGACCCCAGGTCCAAAGGACGTGCTCTGCTCCTAGCACTGCTTTACTGGTGGTATGAGGTCTCCTCATTTTGCTTGCTTCCCTTTCTTTTATCTCTTGTGAAATAAAAGATGATGCAGGCCACACCCTAGGGAAACTCCCTTTACATTGGATCAGATATGTGACCTTTGTAAGGGTGTTACAATCCCTCCCTACTCCTCTTTAACATAAAATTACAATCACAAAATGGAGGACAACCACACAATACTAGGAATTATGGCCTAATCAAATTGACATATATATTTTTTGAGGGGGACATAGTTTAATCCATGATATTCCACCCTTTGGCCCCCAAAAAATCACATCCTTGCAACCTGCAAAACATATTCACTCCATGATATTATAGCAAAAGTCTTAGCTCCAAGTCCAAAATCCAAAAATTACTCTTCATCTGTGAAATCTAGAATACAAGTTATCTGCTTCCAAAGGTACAATGGCGGAACAGGCACAAGCTAGACATTTCCATTACAAATGGGAGAAACTGGAGGAGAAGAAGGGAAAACAGGCACCAAGCAAGTCAGCAGAACACATTACATTAGCCCTCAAGGCTTTCAAAATAATCTTCTGTTCTCTGAGACAATTTACACAATAGCCCTGCCCTCCAGACTTTAGGTATTGGCCACACTCTCCAGATTCTGAGTGGAGGCCCCTTGGCCCTGGGCTTCAGCCCTGCTTCCAGCCCACTGGGATAGCAACTCTGCTCCCTTGGCTTTAGGTTCACCATTCTCCTAGTCCATCTGAGTGGGGATTCCACCCTTAGAAACACCAGAGGCCACGGCTCCACCCTTTGAAACCCCAGAGTTTGTGGCCATACCTTTTGAGACTGAGGCAGCTTGGCTTCTTGTGTTCCTTGCCTCTTCAGCTTCTGCTTCCTGGTTTCTTGGCCTCTCAGCTCCTAGGGCATCACACCCGCATGGGCCCTGCTGGGGCAAGTGTTCCAAAGCTCTGAAGCTCCACTGATAAGTTCCTGGAGGCACCTCACTCTGCCAGAAAGCCTCCTGTGCACAGGCACTCAGCTGTCTCGCTCCGTGGGTTGGTGCCAGCGCTATCTTGCACTGGTCTTCTGGTTCTGCTGCTGCTGCTACTCTGCCGCTGCAGGTTCTCTGATGCTGCTGGTCCTCTGCTGCTCTTCTATCCATTCACAGTTTCAAAACTGCTTCCACATTTTAGGTATCTGCTACAGCAGCACCCCACTCTCTTAGTACCAAATTCTGTCTTAGTCATACAGTGCTGCTATAACAGAAATACTACAAGTGGATGGCTTTAACAAACAGAAGTTTATTTCCTCACAGTAAAGTAGGCTAAAAGTCCATATTCAGGGTGTCAGCTCCAGGGGAAGGCTTTCTCTCTCTGTCGGCCTTCTCATCAATCTTCTGCCAGACAAGAGCTTCTCTGTGCAGAGACCCCAGGTCCAATGGACATGCTCTGCAAGCAGCACTGCTTTCTTGGTGGTATGAGGTCCCCCCATTCTGCTTGCTTCTCTTTCCTTTTATCTCTTGTAAGATAAAAGGTGGTGCAGACCACACCCTAGGGAAACTCCCTTTACATTGGATCAGGGATGTGACCTTAGCAAGGGTGTTAAATCCCACCCTAATCATCTTTGACATAAAATTATAATCACAAAATGGAGGACAATCACACCATACTGGGAATCATGGCCTAATCAAGTTGACGTATATTTTTCGAGGGGGGGTGCATAATTCAATCCATGACAACATCTTAAAATCATTTGAAACAAATTACATGCTGGTACCAGAATGTGAGACATCTTTGTGCAAATTTCACTATTTCTATTTTCCTAAATGTTTTCTCTCATTATATGGTTCATTATTTATATAAGCTATAAGTTAACTCGTATATATCTTATTATTTTCATTTCCATTTTATGGTAGAGAGAATTGAGACTCAGAGATTCCATTAATTTTTATAATAGAATATGCAATTTACAAAATGCAGATTATAGTATCTAATTTTGAAAGCTAAGGGCCCTGGTTGCTCAGTGGTTAAAGTGCTCAGCTGTTAACTGAAAGGTTGGTGGTTTAAACCCATCAGAGGCTCTGCAGGAGAAAGATGTGGCAGTTGGCTTCTGCCAAGATTACAGCCTTGGAAACCCTTTGGGGCAGTTCTTCTCTGTTCTATAGAGTCACGATGCTTTGGACTCAACTCAACAGTAACGGGTTTGGGGGTTTTTGGTAAAGCTGAATGTTGTTGTGAGAGTTAATATATATGGAAGACTAACGGATTTCCTAACATACAATAAGATAGGAAATCTTAGATACTGTGTCAATAGATACTATGTCAATTAGAATACTTTCAAGAGCCCATTTTAACTGACTTAAAAAAAAAAAAAAAAAAGGAAATGCACTAGTTAATGTAAAGAATACAGAGAGACACGGTAGGACCTAATGGTTTAAATGCAGCAGGGGCCTCGTCTTTTTCACTCCTTTGCTCTACAGTTCACAGCATCAGACTTGTCCTAGAGCTGGCTGCTCTCATGGATACTGGATTCCAGCCAGGGAAAATCAGGACTAATTGCTTTCTCTGACATTGACTTTTTGTAAGAATAAATGAAGGGCCTATTGACTATGAGAACTAATGTATATAGATGCTGGGCATAAAAGTAAATGAAAAGTAAAAAGAAATAAGGATAGGATAATTTAAAATTGAATTCTATGAAATTTTAGGTAAAAAATTATGCAAGTGAATCAAAAGTAATTGAATTATTTCTAAAACAGCTATGTCACATATTTTTTAACCTCTGTTTGCAATAGGTATTATATGGCAATTACATATGTTATAAGAGGAAAGAAAATAGCTTTTTATTTTAAAATACAAATATAATAAAGGTAAGGGGTAAGTAAAAACAAAATTCTTCACTCAGTAATAAATTAGATTGAAGACGAGTTTCATAATAATCTATTTTTTGAAATTTTACTCAAAAATAAAGTAGAACCTGTTTTCATACCAGCATTTGCTCATTCTGATTTTAAGTATTAGGAAGTAAGACTATTTTTTGTACCGAATAACTACAGAAAGACCTTTTTCAATATTTGAAGTTATTTTTTTTTTTATTAGAAGCCAGATTTTAACAGAGAATGTTGCTGTTGTGTGCCGTTGAGTCAATTACAACTCATAATGACCCTATATGACAGAGTAGAACTTCCCCACATGGTTTCCTAGGCTATAATCTTTGCTGGAACAGAATTGCCAGCTATTTTCTCTCATGAAGTGGCGGGTGGGTTTGAACAGTTGACATTTCAGTAGGCAGCCTAGCTCTTCACCATTGTGCCACAGGGAATAGTCATAGGAATAAACCAAGAAAACTTTGTTTCAAATAAGATTTAATGGACATGTTTAACTGTTGATCTTGAATAAGTTAAACTTTACTTAAAATTCCAAGAAAATTTGATAATCTCACTTTATAGTTTTTCATATATAATCTGAAACCAAAAAAAATTATATCCATATTAGCTACTAAATTCTCAGATGTGAAAGCCTATCTTCTTTAAAACTATCCCAATATCTAATCATTAAAACTTTGTTGTTGTTGTTTCTGTTAGTTGCCTTCAAGTTGATTCCGACTCATGGCAACCTCATGTGTGCGCAGTAGGGTTTTCAAGTCTGTGATCTTTTGAAAGCAGATTGCCAGGCTTGATTTCTGAGGTGCCTCTGGTTGGATTGAACCTCCAACTTTTGGCTAGTAGTTGAGCAGTAATCCAGAGTCTTTTGTTCTGAACTACTGCCAATGAAATATTACAACTATGTAGAAAGCAATTTAATCTTTGGCGTGTTTGACAAATTCTATACTCCATTCTTTTTCCCTGTGTAACTGCACTCTATTAGGATGTTTTTGATAATGAATATGAAATAGACCTTTTGAAATTTACTCACTTTATAACTATAGAAATTTAAAAGATTTTGTAATCAAAATTAATTATTGTTTAAAGACTGTTTAAATTTATATAGAGCTATTAAAGTTCTTGATCTGGTTTTTGATTAAGTAACAACCTTCCTACTTTTCCTATATTATTTAATCCATCAATTGAATTTTATTTCTGTCATTTTGTGATGAAAACACAATATTTTGTATTAAGTCAGTAACGTAAATATGAATCTAAAACTGAAAATATCGCAAACATTTCAGCTTAGACGATACACAATAAGCTTAGAAAGCTAGTCTTTCAGAACCTGGTCTTTCAGCATTATTAGTATTTTTCATAGTTTTATTTATAAAGAACATTTAATAATAAGTCAATGTTAAGTTCTGCTTTCTGAATGTATTTAGTAAAGTTAGAAACAATATTAGTAGAGGGTCCAAATTCTGTAATATCTTGTTGAAAAAATCTAGGTGGAAATGGGTAAGCTTTTTAAGGAACAAAAATTTATTTTTACTCAATCACAGGACTATGCTTCCTCAAATCTTGGAAAACATGATGTGTTTGTATGTAGTTTTTGTTTTTATTTCGTTCCTCTCTTAGCCTTCACATCCATATCCCTGTGGATAAACAAGTAAGGAGAGACTCAAAATGAATTTCCACCTTCCAAGGTCCAAGTCTGATGGCTAACATATTTTAAATGACACAAATACTTTTTAATTAGATATTAGAGAACATCTTTAAAAGGGATTTAAAAATAAGAGCACTTATTTTATCACTATGAATACCAAACACTGTTCTTTATTTACTAACCAATCCATCACATGGGCAAGGGTAGGCATAAACTAATTGTCACATGACTTGAATCTGACCATCTGAGAACTACAATGGTGTATTAGAAACACCACCATATTTGGAGTTAGAAGACCCAGGTTTACTTATTTTATATCTTTTAATGTCACAATCTAGCAATATTCCCCAGGCATGTCATTAAAGCTTCCTAAGCCCTGGAATTTGTCAAATGAAAATAAAACCTAACTCAACTGTGTTAGTATGAATCATATAACTGATGACATATGTCTAAGGGCTTCCATTATCTCTGGTTATTAAATTTATCATTGATTCATTCACAGCACAAATTTTTGTGATTTACATTGGGAAGTGTTAGTTACTTAAACTCATTCCTATACACACACAAGTTTGGATGGTAAATAACAGAACTATCTTTCCCTCTAGAGTAATGAAAGAATACTATATAATCAAGACATATATATGCTTTCCTTTTTAGAGAATTTTCCTGTTTCTGACTTCAAATGATGTATTTTGTATAGTCAATGTTGATAATAATCAAAATGGTGTATAAGTCAAGGATGTCATTTTCTTTAGCCTTTCAGCCTCTTCAGACAAAAAACTCTTTCCCATTGATACCACATGGTTTTGACAACCAGGCAATATCTATTATAGATTAATAGTAGCATCAGAAAAAAAATTTCCCTGCCTATTGGTAAGGAAAGTTATTTTCAAAAAACACCTGGCATGTAGAGAATATTATGCTAATAAAAGATAGAAATATATTTAGAAATATGGAAGAGAATATTTTTCCTAAAAGACTAATAGTAGACAGCAAAATTGTTTAAAATACCACACCAGGCATATTTACTGCATCTAGCTTGGATTCAATACCTGATTACTTAACATAGACCACAGGAAAACGTTAAAACTGGTATTTTAAGAAATCTCACTTAGTTTACAACAGTTGAAGGAAAAAAATTATGTCATTTTTACAATTATAGGAGACCACAAATGGATATTGATTTATTACAAGTTTATAAGATTTCCACTCAGTTGAAATAATTTATCAGATTTAGCATAAAAGCATTCAGTTTCTTTAGAGATAATAGCTTAAAATAATAGTTACACTGGCTTCAAATTTACAAAGTTCTCTCTGACTCTTTAAGGTGGATGAATTCATCTTTCTGATATATTGAGAATGATCCTAATTTAATGTCCTTGAAACATCATTTCTTGGTCTTACTTTTAATCTTGTCATCTGCAAAGTAAAATCCTTTCCTTACATCTTAATCTGAGACAAATAGATTTAAATATATTAAAAGTGATGCTTTCATTGATTTTTTGAGAGACTGAAACTACAGATGGAGATTTTATTGAGAAATAAAGTTACCATTTGGGAGAGACAAAGAACAACATTTCACTATAGTGATGCCAAATAGTAAATGTACTTACTTTGGTTTTACATATGACTAACATTTTTCTTTGATATGCAAAAGTTATAGAAGATTCACAAAATAAAGTCGCTTAGGTTTCTAAACGGGAGGGGGGACAGTTGCCATCAAGTCCAACTCCTTGTGTTGTAGACTAGAAATACACTCCATAGGATCTTCATGCTGTGACCTTTAGGAAGAAGATCACCAGACCTATTTTAAAAGGCACCTCTGGATGGGTTGAAACAGACAGTCTTTCAATTAGTTGTCAAGCACTTAATGATTTGTACCACCCAGGAAGTCCAGGTTTCTAAATAGTTTTCTACAATCAATATTGCAGAACAGAAATTAGAGTTCAACTTTACAGTCAGAAACACTGCTGAATTCAGCCTTTTTGCGCTGGTCTAGTTGATGAAGTTCTTCATCTTTCATTTCCTTATCTGAAAAATAGTGATTTTATTAGCATCTTCCTCAAACACTACTATTAAATGAGATACTGTGTTCAACGTCAGTTATAGCACAAAGTAAATTCCCTATTATTATTTTACTATCAAAATCATTTTGAATAAGTACCTTATATTTTGAAGTCACAATTGACAACACAAAGTGGTTTATTGTGTTTTCAAAATTGGATTTTTTTTTTCCTTTTTTCTTTTTGTATCATCCTTTATTTCAAAACTTAATGTTAAGTTTTTGTTGGTTTGTTTTTTTCTGGACAATTCTTTCTTGGAAATGTTTAGAATGAATGTCCCTATCGTGCAGAAAGTTTAGCAGTTTATCATAAATTGCTGCTCAAGACCAGGAAGAGGTTTCTCTAGCTTTGTAGACTATGTTTTGGTGTGGAAATATGTCATTTACCCAAGTTTAATAGGGATCAGGAGAAAATAAGCAGGACTGGATTTTAAAAGTTTAAAAAAATTCAAAGCCAAATTAAAATGAATGGGCATATGCTGACTAAAAATAATTATTATTATTATTAACAACCAATGGATTTATAAACTTATTTAAAAAAATTTTGTGCCAGTATTGAGCTGAAATGAACTGGTACTGGCCATTTTGAATTGGACAATCAGATGGTCTACTATGCTGGGAATGACAAATGGAAGAGAAAAGGTGTTGCATTCATCATCAAAAAGAACATTTCAAGAATATCCTGAAGAACAACGCTGTCGGTGATAGGATAATATCCATACGCCTCCAAGGAAGACCAGTTAATACGACTATTATTCAAATTTATGCACCAACCACTAAGGTTAAAGATGAAGAAACTGAAGAATTTTACCAACTGATCGCACAAGCAATCAGGATGCACTGATAATTACCGGTGATTAGAATGCGAAAGTTGGAAACGAAGAAGGATTGGTAGTTGGAAAATACGGCCTTTGTGATAGAAATGATGCCAGAGATCACATGATAGAATTTTGCAAGACCAAATTCTTCATTGCAAATACCTTTTTTCAACAACATGAATGGTGACCATACACGTGAACCTTGCCAGATAGAATACACAGGGATCAAATTGGCTTCATCTGTGGAAAGTTGTTAGGTGCCATCAAGTTGGTTCTGACTCATAGCCACCCGATGTACAATAGAATGAAACATTGCCCTGTCCTATGCCATACTCACAATCGTTATGCTTCAGCCCACAAGTCATCTCATTGAGGGTCTTCCTCTTTTTCACTGACCCTCTCCTTTACCAAGCATGATGTCCTTCTCCAGGATTGATTCCTCCAGATAACATGTCCAAAGTATGTGAGACATAGTCTTGCCATCCTTGTTTCTGAGGAGCATGCTGGTTGTACTTCTTTCAAGTCAGATTTGTTCCTTCTTTTGGCAGTCCATGGTATATTCAATATTCTTCACCAACACCACACTTCAAGGGCATCATTTCTTCTTCGGTCTTCCTTGTTCATCTTTCAGCTTTTGCACACATATAAGGTGATTGAAAACACTATGGCTTGGGTTAGGTGCATCTTACTCTTCAAGGTGACATCTTTGCTTTTTAACACTTTAAGATGTCTTTTGCAGAAGATTTGTGCAATGCAATGTGTCTTTTGATTTCTTGACTACTGCTTCCATGGGTGTTGATTGCGGATCCAAGTAAAATGAAATCCTTGACAACTTCAATCTTTTCTCTGATTACCATGATGTTACTTATTTGTCAAGTTGTGAGGATTTTTGTTTTCTTTATGTTGAGTTGTAATACAAACCGAAGGCTGTAGTCTTTGATCTTCATCAGTGACTGCTTTAAGTCCTCTTCACTTTCAGAAAGCAAGGTTGTTAATGAGTTTTATTCAAATCCCGATCGCACGTTTTTCTTCATTTATTCTAAGTTCTCAGATTATTTGTTGGGCATACAGACTGAATAAGTATGGTGAAAGGATAAAACCCTGACAGACACCTTTCCTGATTTTAATTCATGCAGTATCCCCTTGTTCTGTTCAAACAGCTTCCTCTTTGTGTATGCACAGGTTGCATCTGAGCCTACAAAGTGTGGAATTTCCATTCTTTGCAATGTTATCCATCATTTATTATGATCCATACAGTCGAATGCCTTCGCATGATCAATAAAACACAGGAAAATATCTTTCTGGTATTCTCCGCTTTCAGCCAAGATCCATCTGACATCAGCAGTGACATTCCTCATTCTATGTCCTCTTCAGAATCTGGCTTGAATTTCTGGCAGTTCCCTGTCCATGTACTACTACAAAAGTTTTTGAATTCTCTTCAGCAAAATTTTAATTGCTTGTGACATTGTTTGATAATTTCTGCATTCTATTGGATCATCTTTCTTTTGAATGGACACAAATATGGATCTTCTCCAGTAGTTTGGCCAGGTAGCTGTCTTCCAAATTTCTTGACATAGACTAGTGAATGTTTTCAATGTTGCATCCATTTATTGAAACATCTCAACTGGTAGTACATCAATTCCTGGAACCTTGTCTTTTTTGCTAATGCCTTCAGTGCAGCTTGAACTTCTTCCTTCGATACCACGGGTTCTTGATCATATGCTACCTCCTGAAATGATTGTATCAATTCTTTTTAGTACAGTGACTCTGTGTATTCCTTCCATATTTTTTGGTGCTTCCTGCATCATTCAGTATTTTTCCCATAGAATCCTTCAATATTGCAACTGGAGGCTTGAATTTTTTCTTCAGTTGTTTCAGCTTGACAAATGCTGAGAGTGTTCTTTCCTTTTGTTCTTTTAACTCCAAGTCTTTGCCCATTTCTTTATACTACTTTAATATGTCTTCTCATGTTGCCCTTTGAAATCTTCTGGTCAGCTCTTTCACTTCATCATTTCTTATGTTCACTTTAGGTACTCTATGATCAAGAGCTAGTGTCAGTTCTCTTCTGACATCCATTTTGGTCTTTTCTTTCTTTCCTGTCTTTTTAATGACCTTTTGCTTTGTTCATGTATGATGTTCTTCATGTCATCCCACAATTCCTCTGGTGTATGTTTGAGCCCATTGTTGTAGCCGCTGTATCAGTACTTCTTGCTGTGGGTCTTCTTTTTACACTGACTCTACATTATCAAGCATGATGTCCCTATCCAGGATTTATTTCCTTCTGATAACATGTCCAAAGTAAATGAGATGAAGCCTCACCATTATCACTTCAAAGGAGCATTCTGGCTGTACTTCTTTCAAGATAAATGTGTTCATTTTTTTAGTAGTCCATGATATATTCAACATTCTTTGCCAACATCATAATTCAAATACATTAATTATTCTTTGGTCTTCCTTATTTATTGTCCAGCTCTCGCATGCATATGAGGCAATTGAAAATACCATGGCTTGTGTTAGGTGCACCTTAGTGCCCAAAATGAAATCTTTACTTTTTAACACGTTACACAGGTCTTATGCAGCCGTTTTAGTCAATGTATTGCATTCTTTGATTTCTTAACTGCTGCTTCCATGGGCATTGATTATGGAAAATGATCTCCTTGACAACTTCAATACTTCTCCACTTATGATGTTGCTTATTGGTGTTGTGATAGTTAAGATTGTATGTCAACTTGGCTAAGCCACAATTCTCAGTTGTATAATGTGATCACTTCCCTGTTGAAATTTGATATGTGATCACTCTCATGATGGAATTCTGCTAAGTGGTACCAGCGGGGGTGGGGCCTGTGACGGCTCACCGCTCCCTCAGCCTTCATCTCTCTGCCCTCCACTGGCTACTTCCTTTCTGCTTGCCTTGCCCAAGTTTTTGGCTTGTTCCAGATCTAGCAGCTGCCTCTCGTTGTCTCACCTCTGGTTCTTGGGACTTGAGCTAGCAGCTTACCTGTCGATCTTAGGATTCGTGGATCTTCACAGCCTGCAAGCAAGAGTCCTGCTCCCTGACTTGCTGATCTTTGGGTTCACCAGCCCCATGCAGCTATGTGAATCAGGGGATACTTTGTGGTCTTGCCTGCTGATATTGGAATTCGCCGACCTTCACAGCCTGTGAGCAGGAGACCTGTTCTCCAACCTGCGTATCTTGGGTTCACCAGCTTCTGTGGCTGCATGATTTGGGAGTGGCCTCTACCCTGATCCACGGATTGGGATATTCTAGCCTCTACAATCGCTTAAGCTCTTTCCTTGATATAAATCTCTCTTTATATATATTTATATGCTTTACTGGTTTTGCTTCTGTAGAGAATCCAGTCTAAGACAGGTGTAGTTATAAGGATTTTTGTTTTCTTTCTGTTAAGGTATAATCCATACTGAAGACTGTAGTCTTTGATCTTCATCAGTAAGTGCTTCAAGTCCTCTTTGCTTTCAGCAAGCAAAGTTGTAATAATTATTTTCACCAACGCCTTCAGTGCATCTTGGACTTCTACCTTCAGTACCCTTGGTTTTTGACCATATGCTACCTCCTGATATAGTGATGGAGTCCTGGTGGTGCAGTGGTTAAGAGTTCAACTGCTAACCTTTTGGGCTATTTGAATCCACCATCTGCTCCTTGGAAACCTTGTGACGAAGTTCTACTCTGTCCTATAGGTTCTCTATGAGTTGGAATCTACTTGATGGAAATATATTTGGTTTGTTTGTTTTTTGGTACAGTGATCATATGCTACCTCCTGGTCCATTTTCTTTTGATGCTGCCTGTGTCATTCAATTTTTTGCCCATCAAATCCTTCAATATCGCAGCTCAAGGCTTGCATATTTTCTTCAGTTCTTTCAGCTTGAGAATGCCTAGCGTGTTCCTCCCTTTTGGTTTTCTGACTCCAGGTCTTTGCATATTTCATTACAATACTTTGTCTTCTCTAGCTGTTTTTTAAAATCTTCTGTTTATCTCTTTTACTTCATCAATTCTTCCATTTTCTTTAGCTACTCTGTGTTTATGAGCAAGTTTCAGATTCTCTTTTGACATCTATTTTGGTTTTTCCTTCTTTCCTGTATTTTTATGACCTCCTGTTTTCTTCATATATTAACATCCTTGATGTCATTCCACATCTTGCCTGGTCTTTGGTCCTTAGTGTTCAATGCAAATCTATTCTTGAGATGGTCTCTATATTCATGTGCGATATACTCAAGTTTCTATTTTGGCTCTCTTGGTCTTGTTTTTATTTTCTTCAGTTTCAATTTGACCTTGCATATAAGCAATTGGTGGTCTGTTCTGCAGTTGGCCCCTGGCATTATTCTAATTGATGATATTGAGCTTCTACATCATCTCTTCCCACAGATGTAATTTGATTCCTGTGTATTCCATCTGGCATAGTCCATGTGTACAGTTTCCATTTTTGTTGTTGAAAAAAAGTTATTTCCAATAAATAATTTGTGGATCTTGCAAAGTTCTGTCATGTGATCTCTAGTGTCTTTTCTATCACCAACACCATGTTACCCAACTACTGATCCTTGTTCTTTGTTTCCAACTCTCACATTCCAGTCACCAGTAATTATCAATGCATATTGATTGCGTGTTTGATCAATTTCAGACAGCAGAGGTTGGCAAAAAATCTTAAATTTCTTCATTTTTGGCATTAGTAGTTGGTCTTTCAATATGAATAATAATCACATTAATTTGTCTTCTTTGTAGATGGAAGCTATTATCCTATCACTGGCAGTGTAATATTTCACTATAGATCTTGAAATGTTCTTTTTGATGATGAACATGACACAATTCCCCTTCAATTTTGTCATTCCTGGCATAGTAAATCACATGACGTCATTCCTGGCATAGTAGATCATATGATTTTCTGATTCAAAATGACCAATACTAGCCCATTTCAGCTCACTAATGCCTAAGATATTGATCTTCAAGTATTTCATTTCATTTTTGATAACTTCCAATTTTCCATGATTCATACTTCATATACTCCATGTTCTGATAACTAGTGGATGTTTTTAGCTCTTTCTTCCTTTTTGAGTCATGTCACATCCACAAAAGAAGGTCCTGAAAACTTCAGTCCATCCACTTCATTGAGATTGACTCTTGTTTGAGGAGGCACTTTTCCCCAGTCATATTTTGATTGCCTGACAACCTGAGGGGCTCATCTTCCAGCACTATTTCAGAC
>NW_004444234.1:843505-857171 GCF_000243295.1 Trichechus manatus latirostris | reverse complement strand
TTAATCTCTTAATGGGTGTGATGGTTAATTTTATGTGTCAACTTGGCTAGCTAACCTATGGTTCCCAGTGGTTTGGCCAAACACTATTACACTATTAGTATAGTGTTTGACCAAACCACTGGGAATTATGGGCTAACTAAGTTGACACATAAAATTCACTCTAAGGTAGTGCACTGTGATCACCTTGCATAATGTACTGTAATGTAATCAATCAATTAATTGAAAAGGGTGTTTCCTTAGCATGTGTCCTGCCTCCAGGCTATAAATATATATTTTGATAGAACTCATTCTCTAGCTCTCCAC
Organism: Trichechus manatus latirostris; assembly: GCF_000243295.1. Classification (NCBI taxonomy): domain Eukaryota; kingdom Metazoa; phylum Chordata; class Mammalia; order Sirenia; family Trichechidae; genus Trichechus; species Trichechus manatus. The sequence goes on along the minus strand of NW_004444234.1, from coordinate 856,868 downwards.
TCTGAACTCTTTAGTCACCTGACTTAGGAACCTTGAGAAACAAGCGGGCAGAATTCTCCAGCTTATCACCTGACTATGGATTTTGTTCCTGTGAACCTCCAAAATCGTGTAAGCCAATCATTTGTTGTAAATCTCTCTCTCTCTAGCTAGATATAGACATAAGCAGATACAGGGATAGATACAGATATAGACATAAATATAATCACTGGTTCTGTTTCTCTAGATAGCTAACATTATCTGGAATAATCTTAACTGTGTCATTACGTGGTCTATTCTTCATACATTGGAAGTTTCATTTTGATACTTTATCTAAGATTTGAAAGTACATTTACAAATAAAAGTGGTCTGTAATTTTCTTTTTAATGTCTTTACTTTTTTGGAGTCCCTGGGTGGCACAAATGGCTAAGTGCTTGACTACTAACTGAAAGGTTGGTGGTTAGAATGCACCCAGAAGCACTTTGGAAGAAATGCCTGAAGATGTACTTTTGAAAGATATCAGTCACTGAACACCCTATGAAATGCATTTCTACTCTGAAACACATAGGGGTACCATGAGTCAGACTCTACACAATGGCAACTGCCTTTTTTGTTTGTTTTAATATTTTAGTATGGAAATCACTTGTAATAATTTAAACTATTAAATAAAAATAAAGGAAGTTTTCTTAAAACGGAAAACAAAGTGAGACAAATGAATTTAACTGTATGTTAAGGGGATAGCAACACAAGTAAACATATTACTTCTTTAAATAATTTTAAAATTACTTTATGACTTTGAATCAGTTTTCAAGACTATGTCACTCATGGAATATATTGTAAGCAACCCAAAAACCCATTGCAGTCAAGTCAATTCCGACTCATAGCAACCCTATAGGACAGAACAGAACTGCCCCATAGGGTTTCCAAGGAGCTGCTGGAGCATTCAAACTGCCGACCTTTCTGCAAATAACTCTTCATTGTATTCAGTTATATTATTTTTAATAATCACATTGTTACTGATACTTTGACATTATGACAGTTGATAAAAATAGATAAAAGGGTATAATCTGAGCATTTATGTAAAAATTTTAGATCTTAACTTAGAATGCATGTATTAGTATGGACTTCTATATGCTTTTGCTGTTTTCAAACCATACATATTCTTCTAGCTTTTTCTATTGAAAAGCCTATAAGTATTAATTATTTAATAGCCTTATGCACTTCTATCTCCTAGATTCCAATCTCTAAATATTATTTCAGAATAAAAAGAACCACAGCTCTTTCAAAAAATAATTCAATCTAGATCTGGGGAAAGAAATGTTACAGATTGGCTTGGGATTTATTCTTGGCTGAAAAGCAAGAAAGCTTTCAAAACTTAAAACTGCCATATCCAAAGAATACAGAAAATAACTCAAAGGCTCTTTCATTGGCCCAACCTGAAACAATCTGCATATCAAAAATACTACAATCGATTTTTAAGAAATTCACAAATTCATAATGATATTAGAAAAAAAGAATTTCAATGTTTCTGATTAGAAGTTACTAGAACATCAGTATATTACTCAGAAAATTGATAAGAATAGAATCAACCATGTATTCTATCTGCCTTTACCTATCTGTTTCAGCATAACCCGGATCTTAAAGAGGAAAAAGTTTTCTTTATAGGAGAATTATAGTTAATACATTCAGAAGGAAAAATGGAATTAGAAAATCATCATTTTGCAGCTTCAAATGGAACAATGCATCTAAACAATTATCAAAATGGATGTAAAATGATGAGGCGAAAATTTACTGAGGGATTTTATATTGGAGTTATTAGGCTGACAGCACTTATCTCACTGATCAAAGTTAACATTAATAATAGAGGAACAACCAGACATTCTGTGGTTCATATTTAATACAATAGGAAGTCCACAGAACCACTATTTTTCTTTCTCTCCAAAAGATGGATCTGAAACTAATTAAGCCTCTAGTTATAATTCCCACTTTACAGGACATACAGTGGATAGAGAAACAAATTAAATGAAACCACAGGAAAGCAATTTGCCAGACATAGAATTTGAGTAATTCTATAAGACAAATAACTTCATCTTTCCAGCAAGTTAAAGGCATTTTTTTTAAATGCCTCTAAAATAGTTTGTCATACTTGTGAATTTTTTAACTTGACACTGGAAGGCTGAGCTCGACCACATAACTTCCTTTGCATGACTCCATTAACTTGAAATAGCAGCAACCACAAAAGCAGAAAGATAGCTGTAACTTCCAAACCTAATATCCAATAGATTCCAATTCTCTTCCAGAACCCTAGCTCCAAAGACTCTGAGGAAAAAAAAAAAAAAAAAAGATGTTTTGTTTGTTTTCCTACGTCTTATCAAGATGGAGAGTTGAAGGGAAGTTGACAGAGTGAACCAGAGTATCTATCATACACCCCAAGCTGCTCAATCCCATTAAAGTGCTCACATCCCTCAAATTGACTTGCCATCACAAAGTACTTATATATGATGTTGATGCAAGGGATAATTGAATTTATTGGACTCTAAATAAATGCACAATATGCTAGAATATGGAAATATTAAAAATAAATTGTATTCAAATTTAAATTCTGCCAGTTTCATTTAAATGTCATATATTTACAGTTTGGTTAACATTTATCTCGTTTGATAAGATTTTAATTTCATGCTGGGCTTCAGTGTTAAATAAGACCTAAAATGTCACAGATTGGTATACCTTTATTTGACTACTTACATGATATATCACCTACTTTCATATTAAATTAATTCAGATTTTTGTTTTTAAAATTGTAGTTATTGTAATAATTGTATAGAGTATTATGGAATTCTTCACTGCTTGGACTACGTTATCTTAAAAATCCATGCATTATGAAAAATGATCTAATGTTTGAATGTTAAAATCAAATGTATCTTTAACATCTATAGTCATGAATAAAATGATTGGTGGGAAAGTCACTTACTTTAAAAATAGATAAAAAAAACTTATTTTTATTGATACAATTAAAAATAAAAGCTTATTTTTATTGATACAATTTTTAAACTCCAATCAAATTTCCATGCTTATGAATCAAATAATGCAGCCTTATAAAAACGGAGGGTTTGTAAGTCTTCCAGACAGTGCTGGTATACAGCATTTTGGATGGCAGATTTCAGAATGTTCTGAAAAAAGATTTTTTTTTAATTTGTTATTTTTCTGCAGATGCTGCTTGTTTGGAAAATAAAATTTTACCTATTGGATAAGAGATTCTGAATCATATATTTGAAAACATAATACAAAAATAATTGGAACTGATAAAACATCTTAGTGGCATGCTCAGAAACACACAAAGCATATACAGTTTCTCTCCATGCCAATTGCAAAGATATTCTTTTTTTACAACAGTTGTAAAATCCAGTTCAGGTCTTGCAACATCAACACAATAGCAATGCAGAGAAAAGATGTTGTTTATTGGAAGTAAATAGACCAAAACAGAAAATGGAAGTTCTTCTTCTGTCTGTTTGCAGACCCCTCTTAAAATGGATACTGTATTTTTTCACAAATAATGAATGTGTTATAAATTTTTTGCCAAGTGTACAACCCCCTCACGTTTTATTTTTATAACCAATTTTTTTTACATGTTGCTGACTTCAATTGACACTAAGAAGATGTAATTAAACTATGAAATAAGCAGACCTAACATAACCTAATGGTTTCACATAAGACAATCTGATAAGGTTTTTGCATTCAACTGTTGAGCTAATGCACTGTAACTATCAATTTAATTAATAGAAACAAATGCACAGCTTTGATTATTTTCCATTTACTAGAGGACTACTAATCTTGATCCATGACTTATTGACCATGGCTTATGTTATTATAAGATTATGATCAAAAGTAATATTTTTGGACTATTTTTATATACATAAGCAGGAGATTAAAGATAAAGAACACAATGAAAGAAAATGAACAGAATGATATGATTTACCTATAATATGGGAGGAGTTGAAGGAGGCTGAAATTCATTTCTGGAAATGTCACTAGACACGCACAGTATATGCATGGGCGCGCTATACTAGAACTGTTTCACTTAATTTTATCATTTCTGCATGTTACTTGTGAAAAAATAAGGTATTAGTTGGAAAGATTAAAATCTTGCTTTTTTTCTAACTTTAGGATTCATAGAATTATAACATTTTTCCAAAACAAAGATAGTTTATGACATGTATAGTATGTCTTAATTATCTAGTACTGCTCTAACAGAAATAAGACAAGTGGATGGCTTTAACAAACAAATTTATTTTTTCACAGTTAAGGAGGCTAAAGGTCTGAATTCAGAGTGGTGGCTCAATGGGAAGGTTTTCAATTTTTGTCAGCTCTGGAGGAAGTTCTGTGTCAATCAGAACAGTCCCTTCTCAGCTGTGTCCAAAGGCAGATCTCTCTTTGACCCTTGGCCCCTTGGCCCGGCCTCTGCTCAGGAAAGTGTTACAAAGCTCTTCAGCTCCACTGTTAAGTACCCAGAGGCACCCACTCTACCAGAAAGCCTCCTGCCTGAAGGAACTCAGCTCTCTCTCTCTTCGTCGGGTTGGTTCCCTCACTGTCTCACTCCAGTCTTCTGGTTCTGCTGCTACTGTTTCTCTGCCATTGCTTCTTGCTGTCTTGAGTCATCGCCAGTGTTACAGCTCTCTCTCTCTGTCTACTGGTTCTAGAAGTTCTCAGCGCAGGACCCCTTGTACAAAGGACATGCTCTGCTCCTGTCTCTTCTTTTTGGTGGCACAGAGGTCCCTATCTCTGCTTGCTTCTCTCTCCTTTTATCTCTTGTAAGATAAAAGGTGTGACTCAAGAAGGGCATGATTTGAATAAAGGTGGTAATGGTGGTGACTGAGGTAAGGATGGTGACTTGAGTGACACTCTGTAGTAAGGCAGTAACTCAAGATACATCCCATCCTAATCCTGCCTCGTTAACATAACAGACAACTCACTCCCGAATGGGACCATAACAACAGGCACAGAGGCTAGGATTTACAACACATCACGAAATGGAGGATATTTACATCACACAATGGAAGATAACCACACAATACTGCGAATCATGGCTTAGTCAAGTTGACACGTAATTTTGGGGGACACAGTTCAATACATAACATTCCTCCCTTTGGCCCCCTAAAATTCATGTCCTTGCCACATGTAAAACACATCTACCCCCACCATATTATGCCAAAAGTCTTAAATCGAATTCAAGTCCCAAATCTCATCTTCTGCACCACTTGTCTGTCAGTTTGTCGTACTGCAGTGGCTTGTGTGTTACTGTGATGCTGGAAGGTATGCCACTGGTATTTCAAATACCATCAGGGCCACCCTTAGTGGACAGGTTTTGGTGGACCTTCCAGGCTAACACAGCCTGGGAAGAAGGACCTGAGGATCTAATTATAAAAAATAAAATAAAGCTAGTGAAAGCTTTATGAGTAGCAGCAGAACATCATCTGATATAGTTCCCAAAGACGAGACCAGGCAGTGTTTCGTTCTGTTTTACATAGGGTCGCTATGAGTCATAACCGATTCAATGGCATCTAACAACAATAACAATATTCTAATTAGGAGCACTGGTGGTACAGTGTTAAGCACTCTGCTTCTAACCAAAAGGTCGACAGTTGAAACCCACCAGCCACTCTGTGGGAGAAATATATGGCAGTCTGCTTCTGTAAAGATTACGGCCAAGAGAACTTCTCTAAGGTGGTTCAATCCTATAGGATCCTATAGGATCGCTGTGAGTCGAAATTAACTTGACCGCAACGGGTTTTTGGTTTTTATAGTCTGATTATTTATTTATTTACATAAAAAATGTGACCAAAGGATATTGTCACTTGGCCAAGATAACACAGATATTCATGTACTTTATAAGCATACTTGTGGTGTGAAATGTCTAGCATATTTAAAATCTTTCGGGAAATATTCTATGTTGATTCACAAGAAGAATGATCTATGTAATCTTCTGCGGTGTAAGGAGAATCAGTGTTGACCTCTCTGAATTGTGCTGGCAGATGTATGAATAATACTGAACAGACAGAAATTGAACTTACACGACTGAGATGCTGAGTCACAGCTAAAAAGTAATATATGAAACTATTAATGGACCTCAACAAGACTCTTTTTTCTTCATGCCGATAACCCAAAAGATGAAATGTAACTCACTGTGAAGGACAAAAATAAATGTGTCAAACATGATATGCTAGACCTGAAAAAGAGGAGAAAGTGCACTTTTTCTGAATATCATATTAATAAAAATGATTAATACCTCTTATCCTTTTCCCACTGTATCTAGTACAGTAATTTTGATGCATACAAATTCACAGGTTTGGGGGGGGCGTCCTTCATTTTTCTTCACATAATAAATTCATTGTAACTGAATTATTCAATTTTGGAGGCACTAGCAATTCACCAAATTGTATTTTGTTTGCAACATGGCATTTACATCATTGAAAGCAATAGTGACAAGTTAAATTCAGGTTCATTATCAGTACTACAGACAACAAAATAACAAACAAATGCTTACTTATTGGGTGACCTTGGATAAAACAGTCTCTTTTATAAAATAGACCTGATTTTCATAGATTCCAAATTAAGAGAAACTATGTAAATTTGCATAAAATCAGAAGCCCCCAGCAGTGTTCCATAAATGTATATACGTCATATTAATAGCAATAGAAAAATGGATTATCTCTCTCATGAGAATGCTAATCATAATCAACCCTACAGCATTTTTTTTATTGTCTTTGTTTGTTTGTTTGTTTTCTCTTATCAACAGCAGCAACAAAGAACTTTAAATACAGAGTGAACAAGTGATTCTGGGAAGACTATGACCTGAAATTCTTTGCTTTCATTCACACTAAAAGCACTATACATTGTCTATTCTGAGTCAAATGTCCGGCTGGCTCACTGAAGGCAGGTGCAAATGAAGTCTTGAGTTCTGGGGAGAAAGAACTGGTATTGTGCTTTCTCCCCCCATTTGTTTGGGCAAACCCAAAACAAAACCCATTGCCATTGAGTCTATTCCAACCCATAGCGCCCCTACAGGACAGAGTAAACTGCACCAGAGGGCTTCCAAGGAGCAACTGGTGGATTGAAACTGCCAAACTTTTGGTTAGCAGCCTGAGCCCTTAATCACTTGTATGGGCAGGTAACTGGTAAACAACATTAGAACTTTGCCTCCAACATCCTGTCCTATGAATTTCCAACTGTGGGCTTAACAACACTTAATAATGATGTTAAATTGTCTCATTAATCTCTCCAACGTACTTTGAATATGTGAGCTGAGCCCTCTTCTGACATATTTTGTGGAGAATACAAGGAAAAAAAAAAAAAAAGAGAGGTGAGAGGATTCCTTTACATTATCAGGAGAATAAGTCTACATTTTCTTCTGATGGGTCATGTTGAGATGGTTTGAATTCCTACTACTGCAAATCTACCACAACTTAAACTAAAAATAAACCCCAATAGGCAGAAAAAGAAAAATGATAACAATTGTAAGAGACCAAACCAAAAATGCAATAGTAACACTAGCCTACTTAAAAATTAATAGCATATGTATGACAATACAAAACATATTTGTAATGTAGATAAAATATTGTAGGCTCTTATCTTTAATAAACAAAGTGTCTTTATACATTCATGAGAAAAGGACAAACACATTAAATTGCAAAAATTAGTGGTCAAATTATGTTCATAAAAAAATTTGCCAAAAAATAAATCCAAGTCATTAAACTCACTAATATTCAGGAAAATGCAAATAAAAGTAATAATGACTTATTTTATATATATCTAACTGTCAAAAATGTTAAAAGACCTAGAAGTACTATTACGATTGGGAATTACCAGAAAAGGACAGTCTCATATATTGTTTGTAAAAAGGTGAAATGTTACAGTATTGATGGAAGGCCATTGAGCAGCCCAAAATAAAATTTATTAAAATAAATTTGCTTTTTAAATTCACAATCCTGTGCCTGGATATTCACTCCATAGAAATAAAGCACAATTATATAGTGATATATGTATCAAAGGTTTTATTGCCAAGTTTTTTTGTTTTTGTTTTTTGTAGTGGAAGAAAAAGTAAAAATAAAGTAAATGACTATTATTAAAGGATAACTGAATAAATTATGGTATATCTTCACTATGAACTATTATGCAGGCATTAAAAATAATTAATTACGTATAACCAGTTGTGAGGAAGGATTTCCATTAGGTATTTTTCACTGCAAATAGGAGAAAAGTAGGACATCAACACTGAGCTGCTAGAAATTCAAGCCGGCTTCAGAAGAAGACGTGGAATGAAGGATATCATTTCTGATGTCAGATGAATCCTGGCTGAAAGCTGAGAATACCAGAAAGATGTTTACCTGTGTCTTTTTGACTATGTAAAGGCATTCGACTGTGTGGATCATAACAAATTATGGATATCATTGCAAAGAATGGGAATTCCAGGACACTTCATTGTGCTCATGAGGAATCTGTACATAGACCAAGAAATAGTCCTTCGAACAGAACAAGGGAATACTACACGGTTTTAAGTCAGGAAAGGTGTGCATCAAGGTTGTATCCATTCATCGTATTTATTCAATCTGAGCAAATAATCTGAGAAGCTGGATTATATGAAGAAAAACTGGGACATCAGGGTTGGAGGAGGAAACATTAACAACCTACATTGTGCAGATGACACAACCTTGCTTGCTAAAAGTGAAGAGGACTTGAAGCACTTACTGATGAAGATCCAATACTACAGCCTCCAGTATGGATTACACCTCAACATAAAGAAAACAAAAATCCTCACAATTGGACCGATAAGCAACATCATGATAAACGAAGAAAAGATTGAATTGTCAAGATTTCATTTTACTTGGATCCACAATCAACACCTATGGAAGCAGCAATCAAAACATCAAACAACGGATTGCATTGGACAGATGTGATGCAAAAGGCCTCTTTAAAATGTTGAGAAGCAAAGATGTCACTTTAAGGACTGAGGTGCACCTGACCCAAGCCATGATGTTTTCAATTGCCTCATATGCATGTGTAAGCTGGACCATGAATAGGGAAGAACTGAAGAAGAATTTATGCCTTTGAATTATGGTGTTGGTGAAGAATATTGAATATACCATGAACTGCCAAAAGAATGAACAAATTTATCTCGGAAGAAGTACAGCCAGAATGCTCCTTCAAAGCAAAGATGGTGAGACTTTGTCTCACATAACTTGGACATGTTATCAGGAGGGAAGTGTCCCTGGAGAAGAACATCATGCTTGGTAAAGTAGAGTATCAGTGGAAAAGAGGAAGACCCTCAGTGAGTTGGAGTGACACAGTGGGTACATTAATGAGCTTAAGCATAACAACAGCGAAGATAATGCAGGACCAAGCAATGTTGCATTCTGTTGTACATAGTGTCTCTATGAGTTGGAACTGACTCAAGGCCACCTAACAACAACAAGGAGGAAACTCCTGGGAAATAACTTCATTTTTAAGACATGAAGTAACTAAAAATATATAGATATGTCTATATGGTTAAATAGCTGTAAAAGACATATAAAAGGCTTCATACTAGATTATTTATATGAGTTATTTGGAGGGGTACTGGTTGAATGAATAGATAAGAATTAACAGTCAAAAGAAAAAAGAAGAATGTTAAAAACATTTGACAGTTGCATTCACATATTATATATATATTAAAGAGTAATTGACATAGCAGATAGTTTAGAGACAATTAAAAAAAAAATACGCATACTCACTTGAATAGTGGCAACCCTGGTGGTGCAGTGGTTAAGTGCTACAGCTGCTAACCTAAAGGCCAGCAGTTCAAATCCACCAGATGCTCCTTGGAAACTCTATGGAGAGGTTCTACTCTGCCCTATAGGGTCAGTAGGAGTCGAAATGGGCTTGACAGCAACTGGTTTGGTTTTTTTTCACTTGAATAGACAGTGTCGAATTTTGTCCTTTTCAAATTCTCAGTACATTTGAAAATTAAGGCAACAATTTGATATTGATAACCAAAAAGGCAGTGAAGGTAGAAAGTGAAACCCCGACTTCAGTAGTTGGGTGGAACAGACCAAAGATGAAGTACATTTCCACAGTATTTAACATTATATCCAAACTTTTTGTTAATATTTGCCATCATTTATGTGGGCCTTAAACTAATTACAGGAGCCCTGGTGGCACAGTGGTTAAGGGCTTGGCTGCTAACCAAAAGATCGGCAGTTCAAATCCACCAGCTGCTCCCTGGAAACTTTTTGGGTTAGTGCTACTCTGTCCTATGAGGTCTCTGAATCAGAATCTACTTGACCACAATGAGTTTGTCTTTTTGGTTTTGGTAAGCTAATTACATAGCAATAATAAAGCTAGGACTCCAACCCTGAGAGAGTATAAAAATGAAAAGAAAGACAGCAAAGGGAAGAAAAGGAAAGATAAAAAAAAATGTCTTTAGGTCACCTCTGGAAGGGACTGAATGGCATTTCAGAAACGTTAGCCCAATCTAACTTATAGTAACTCAAGCTACAATACATAGATTTGGAATATTATAAAGATGACTTTGCTGTATAATCAGGAGAAAGAAATAAATTCTCTTGTGTTATGTAAGGCCAGACTTTTAGAAAATCAGAGAGTTAAGGCATGCTGGTATCTCCAGAAAGCAGGCTCACTTGGGACCAATTTCCTTCTCTTTTTAAATTTTATTGTTGTACTTTAAGTGAAAGTTTACAATTCAAGTTAGTCTGTCATATAAAAATGTATACATACATTGTTATGTGACCCTAATTGCTCTCCTTATAGTGTGACAGCACATTCCTCCTTTCCACTCCTAATTTCCCATGTCCATTCAACCAGCTCCTGACCCTCTCTGCCTTCTCATCTCACCTCCAGACAGGAGCTTCCCATTTAGTCTCACGTGTCTACTTGAGCTAAGAAGCACACTCTTCACAAGTATCATTTTATATCCCATAGTCCAGTCTAATCTTTGTCTGAAGAGTTGGCCTTGAGAATTGTTTTAGTTCTGGGTTGACAGTGAGTCCAGGGGCCATGCTTTCCAGGGTTCCTCCATTCTCAGTCAGACCATTAGTTATGGTCTTTTTACTAGAACTTGAGTACTGCACCCCAATTTTCTCCTGCTCCATCAAGGACTTTCTGTTGTATTCCCTGTCAGGGTGGTCATTGGTGGTAGCCGGGCACCGTCTAGTTCTTCTGGTCTCAGGCTGATGCAGTTTCTGGTTTATGTGGCCCTTTCTGTCTCTTGGGTTAATACTTTTCTTGTGACTTTGGTGTTCCTCATTCTTTATTCCAGGTGGGTTGGGATCAATTGCTGCATCTTAGATGGCCATTCACTAGCTTTTAAAACCCCAGATGCCACTCAACAAAGTAGGATGCAGAACATTTTCTTAAAAAACTTTGTTATGCCAATTGACCTAGATGTCCCTTGAAAGCATGGTCCCCAGACCCCCACCCCTGCTATTCTGTCCCTCAAAGTGTTTGGTTGTATTCAGGAAACTTCTTAGCTTTTGGTTTAGTCCAGTTGTGCTGACTTCCCCTGTAGTGTGTGCTGTCCTTCCCTTCACCTAAGATAATTCTTGTCTAGTATCCAGTTAGTGAATAACCCTCACCGTCCTTCCCTCCCCACCCTCATATCCATCAAAGAATGTTTTCTTCTGTGTTTAAATCTTTTCTTGAGTTCTTATAATAATGGTCTTATACAATGATTAAATTCACTCTGCATGATGCCTTCCAGATTCCTCCATGTTATGAGATGTTTCATGGATTCATCATTGTTCTTTATCATTGCAGAGTATTCCATTGTGTGAATATACCATAATTTGTTTATCCATTTGTCCATTGATGGGCACCTAGGTTGTTTCCACCTTTTTTCTATCGTGAACAGTGTTGCAATGAACACGTGCATGTATCTATTCGTGTGATGGCTCTTATTTCTCTAGGATATATTCCTAGGAGTGGAATTGCTGGATTGTATGGTACTTCTATTTATAGCTTTTTAAAGAAGTGTCAGATCAATTTCCAAAGTGGTTGTACCATTTTACATTCACATCAACAGTATATAAGTGTTCCAGTCTCTCCACAACCTCTCTAACATTTATTACTTGGCGTTTTTTTGGATTAATGCTAGCCTTGTGGGGTTAGATGGTATCTCATTGTAGTTTTGATTTTCATTTCTCTAATGGCTAATGATCATGAGCATTTCTTTTTGAGTCTGTTAGCCACCTGATTGTCTTCCTTGGTGAAGTGCCTGTTCATATCCTTTGCTCATTTTTATAATTGGGTTATTCATCTTTTTGTTGTTGAGGTTTTGCAGTACCTTGTAGATTTTAGAGATTAGACACTGGTCATAGCCAAATTTTTTTTCCCAGTCTGTAGGTTGTCTTTTGACTCTTTTGGTGAAGTCTTTTGATGTGCATAATTGTTTGATTTTTAGGAGCTCCTAGTTATCTAGTTTCTCTTCTGGAGTTTTTGCATTCCTACTTATGGTTCGTACTCTGTTTATGCCATATATTAGATCTCGTAGTGATGTCCCTACTTTTTCTTCCGTGATCTTTATTTTTTTCTATTTAATATTTAGGTCTTTGATCCATTTGGAGTTAGTTTTTGTGCATGGTATGAGGTATTGGTCTTGTTTCAGTTTTTTGTAGATGAATATCCAGTTATGCCAGCACTATTTGTTAAAGAGACAGTCTTTTCCCCAGTTAACAGATTTTTGGCCTTTGTCAAATATCAGCTGCTCATAGGTGGATGAATTTATGTCTGGATTCTCAATTCTGTTCCATTGGCCTATGTGTCTGTTGTTATACCAGTACCAGGCTGTTTTGACTAACATGGCAGTATAATAATTTCTAAAATCAGGTAGTGTGAATCCTCCCACTTTGCCCTTCTTCAGTAATGTTTTACTTATCTGGAGCCTCTTCCCTTTCCATATGAAGTTGGCGATGTGTTTCTCCATATCATTAAAAAAATGCCGTTGGAAATTGGGTCAAGATTGCATTGTATCTGTAGATCACTTCCGGTAGAATTGACATTTTTATAATGTTGAGTCTTCCTATCCATGAGCAAAGTACGTTTTTCCACTTATGCAGGTCTCTTTTGGTTTCTTGCATTAGTGTCTTGCAGTTTTCATTGTACAGGTCTTTTATGTCTCTGCTTAGATTTATCCCTAAGTGTTTTATCTTCTTGGGGGCTATTGCAAATTGTACTGATTTGGTGATTTCCTCTTCGAGGTTCCCTTTGTTGGTGTAAAGGAATCCAACTGGTTTTTGTATGTTTCTCTTATATCCTGAAACTTTGCTGAAATCTTCTATTAGTTCCAGTAGTTTTCTTGTGGATTCTTTGGGGTTTTCTGTGTATAAGATCATATCATCTG
>NW_004444234.1:819498-836745 GCF_000243295.1 Trichechus manatus latirostris | reverse complement strand
GAAGTTTTCTGTCAACAAATCTTCAACAAATCTCTCTGTATTTTCTATTATCCCCTTCCCTATTCTGGTACTCCAGTCACTCATAGGTTATTGCTCTTTTTAGAGTTCCATGTAATTCTTAGGGTTTCTTCATTTTTTTAATCCTTTTATCTGATTTTTCTTCAAATAAGTTGGTGTCAAGTGCTTTATCTTCAGTCTCACTAATTCTGATTTCCATTGCCTCAGTTCTGTTCCTATGAACTTTCTATTGAGTTGTCTAATTCTGAAATTTTATTGTTAATCTTCTGGATTTCAGACTGATGTCTCTCTATGGATCCTTGCAGCCTGTTAAATTTGTCATTATGCTCTTCTCTAACCTTCTTAAGTTCCTCTATTGCTTTGTCTGCAGTTTGCCTGATCTCCTTCCTGATATCTTGAAGAGTTTTGTACATTAATCTTCTGTATTCTGCCTCCGATAATTTCAAGAATTTCTCTTCCTCCAGAAAATTTCTAGATTCTTTATTTTGGGAGCTTGCTGATGCCTCATGTTCTCCCTGTTTATGTTATTTGATACTGACTGTTGTCTCCGAGCCATCAAGAAGTTATTATATTTATTTTATGTTTGTGCACTATGTCCTAGCTTCTTGTTTTGTTTTGATATGCCCAAATAGGCTGCTCGTGTGAGCTAGCTCGATCACCAGTACCCCAGAAGCTCCAATGTTAATAAGAGTTAATAAAAGTTTCAATCTCCCTGCAACCTCCACAACATTTGTTATTTTCTGCTTTTTTTTTTTTAATTAGTGCCAGTAATGTTGGGGTGAGATGGCATCTCATTGTGGTTTTGATCTGCATTTCTCTAATTGTTAATGATCAGGAGCATTTCTTCATGTGTCTGTTAGCTGCCTTAATGTCTTCTTTGGTGAAATGTCTGATCATACCCTTTGCCCATTTTTTAAGGGGATTATTTGTGTTTTTGTTGTTGAAGTGTTTAAGTATTTTATACATTTTAGAGATTAGACCCTTGATGGATATGTTGTAGCCAAAAAATTTTTCCAGCCTGTAGCTTCTCTTTTTACTCTTTTGGTGAAGTTTTTCAATGAACGTAAATGTTGAATTTTTTGGAGCCCCCAGTCATCTAGTTTGTCTTCTGAGGTTTGTGCATTGTTAGTTATGGTTTGTATTGTATTCATGCTGTGTATTAGGGCCCCTAGCATTGTACCTATTTTTTCGTCCATGATCTTTATCATTTTACATTTTATATTGAAGTCTTTAATCCATTTTGAGTTAAGTTTTGGTTTATGATGTGATTACTGTATATGATGCGGTACAGGTACTGTTTCATTTTTTTACAGATGGACATCCAGTTATGTCTGCACCATTTGTTAAAGAGACTTTCTTTTCCCTATCAATGGACTTTGGCCCTTTGTCAAATATCAGCTGCTCATAGGTGGATGAATTTATGTCTGGATTCTCTATTCTGTTCCATTGGTCTATGTATCTGTTGTTGTACCAGTACCAGGCTGTTTTGACTACTGTGGCATTATAAAAGGTTTTAAAATCAGGTAGTGTGAGGCCTCCCACTTTGTTCTTCTTTTTGAGTAATTCTTTACTCATTCAGGGCCTCTTCTCTTTCCATATGAAGTTGATAATTTTTTTCTCCATCTCATTAAAAATGCTGGTGGAATTTGGATCAGGATTGCATTGTATCTGTAGATCGTTTTGGGTAGAATTGACATTTTCACTATTTTGAGCCTACCTATCCATGAGCAAGGTATGTTTTTCCACTTATTGAGGTCTCTTTTGGTTTCTTGCAGTAGTGTCTTGTAGTTTTCATTGTATAGATCTTTTACATCTCTGGTTATATTTATTCTTAATTATTTCATCTTCTTAGGGGCTATTGTAAATGGTATTGATTTGGTGATTTCCTCTTCAAGGTTCTGTTTGTTGGTATAAAGGAATCCAACTGATTTTTGTATGTTTGTCTTGTATCCTTCTACTTTGCTGAAGTCTTCTATTTGTTCCAGTAGCTTTATTGTGGATTCTTTGTGGTTTTCTATGTATATGGTCATATCATCTGAGAGTAGGGAGAGTTTTACTTCTTCCTTTCCAATCTGGATGCCCTTTATTTCTTTTTCTTCCCTTATTGCTCTAGCTAGGGCTTCCATCACAATATTGATAAGAGTGACGATAAAGGACATTCTTGTCTGGGTCTCCTTTCTCAGAGGGAATATTTTCAGTCTCTCTGCATTGAGAATAATATTGACTGTTCATTTTGTATAAATGCCTTTTATTATGTCCAGGAATTTCCCTTCTACTCCTAAATTCTGAGAGTTTTTATCAGGACTGGATGTTCTTCTATGTCATATGCTTTATCTGCATCAATTGAGATGATCATGTGATTCTTTTCTTATTTACTTATGTGGTGGATTATGTTGATTGATTTTCTAATGTTGAATCATCCTTGAGTATCTGCTATGAATCCCACTGGGTCATGAAGTATTATTATTATT
The DNA here is from genome assembly GCF_000243295.1 of Trichechus manatus latirostris. Classification (NCBI taxonomy): domain Eukaryota; kingdom Metazoa; phylum Chordata; class Mammalia; order Sirenia; family Trichechidae; genus Trichechus; species Trichechus manatus. The sequence continues at coordinate 834,256 of NW_004444234.1, read as the reverse complement.
ATCTTTGATATGCTGTTGAATTCTATTGCCTAAAATTTTGTTGAGAATTTTTGAGTCTATTTTCATGAGGGATATTGGTCTGTAATTTTCTTTTTTTGTGTTGTCTTTGCCTGGGTTTGGTATCAAGGATATGCTGACTTCATAGAATGAATTTGTGTGTATTCCTTCCTTTTCTACGGTCTGAAATAGTTTGAATAGTACTAGTGTCAGCTTTGCTCTGTGTGATAGAATTCTCTAGTGAATCCATCTGTGCCAATGATTTTTTATTGTTGTTAAGATTTTTTTAATTACCTCTTCAATCTATTCTTTTGTTACAGGCTGTTTAGTTTTTCTACCTCAATTAGTGTTGGTTTAGGTAAGCAATGTGTTTCTAGAAATTTGTCCATTTCCTCTAGGTTTTGAAATTTGTTGGAATACAATTTTTTGTAGTATTCTTTTACTTTCCTTTTTATTTCAATTTGGTCTGTTGTGATTTCAACCATCTCATTTCTTATCTGGGTTATTTGCTTCCACTCTTGCTTTTCTTCTGTAAATTTGGCCAATAGTTTGTTGATTTGGTTGATTCTTTTAAAGAATCAACTTCTAGTCTTGTTGATTCTTTTAAAGAATCAACTTCTAGTCTTGTTGATTCTTTCTATTGTTTTTCTGTTCTGTATTTATTTCTTTTATTTTTGTGCTAATCTTTATTATTTCCTTTCTTATGATGACTGTGGCCTCCTTTTGCTGCCCTCTTTCTATTTGTTTGAGTTGTAGGGTTAAAGTTTTGATTTTGGCCCTTTCTTCTTTTTTGATGTGTGCATGCATTGACTTCTAAGTACTGCTTTTGCTGTGTCCCAAAGGTTTTGGTAAGATGTGTTTTCATTGTCATTTGATTTTATGAATTTTTTGATTCCATCCTTAGTTTCATCTGTTACCCAGTGGTTTTTAAGCAAGGTGTTGTTCGGTTTCTATGTATTCGTTGTTGTTTTTTTCCCCCCTTGCTATTCCTGTTAGTGATTTCTACTTCTATGGCATTGTGATAAGAGAAAATACTTTCTATTATTTCTATGTTTTGGATTTTGTTGAGTCTTGCTTTGTGGCCTAAAATGTGGTCTATTCTGAAAATGTTCCGTGTGAGTTGGAAAATAATGTATACTTTGCTGCTGTTGGGTGGAGTGTTCTGTATATGTATATGAGGTCAAGTTGGTTGCTTGTGGCATTTAGATCTTCCATATCTTTGTTGAGTTTCTTTCTAGGTGTTCTGTCTTTCACTGATAGTGGTGTGTTGAAGTCTCCTACTATTATAGTGGAACTGTTTATTTCTCTTTTCAATGCTGTTAGAGTTTGTTTTATGTATTTTGGAGCCCTGTCATTGGGTGTGTACATATTTATTATGGTTATGTCCTCCTGGTGTGTTGACCCTTTAATCATTATATAGTGTGCTTCCATATCCTTTATGGCAGATTTTGCTTTAAAGTTTATTTTATCAGGGATTAATATTGCCACTCCTGCCCTTTTTTGGTTATTGCTTACCTGCTATATTTTTCCCCTTCCTTTGAGCTTTAGTTTGTTTATACCTCATATCTAAAGTGTGTCTCTTATAGACAGCATATAGATAAATCATGTTTCTTTAATCCGTTCTTCCACTCTCTGTCTCTTTATTGGTGCTTTTAAGCCATTTACATTTTGTTATTAATAGTTACTATCAATAGTTATGAGTTTACTGCTGTCAGGCCTCAGTTATTTTTTGATTTGTCAAATCAAAAAACTGAAAACATTTTGTCAAAAAAGGATAAATCTTTTATGATCCATTTGCTTGAAATATCTAGAATAGGCAAATGTTTATAGACCAAATTTTATTATTGGTTACTGGAGGTGGGAGGTAGAGGGAAAGGCAGAGTCATTGTTTAGTAAGCACTGAGTAACTGCTTATGGTGATAGAAAATTTGGTGATGGACTGATAATGGATTGCACAGCATGATTAATGTAATTGGTGTCACTGAATTATACATGTAAAAATGCTTAGTTAGCAAATATTGTGTTATATACTTTTAATAAACAAATACTCTCCAAAAACAAAAACAAAAAACAAACAAAGATCAAAGGCTAGATTATGATTTTATGAGTAGAATAAAGAACATGGCATAAGATTGAGATTAGACCAATCCACCCTTCCTGCTAAATTTAAGTAAATGCAGCTAAACAAGATATGTCTATGTTTTTCCTGGATTTGAAGAAGTTCTAATCTATGTGTCTGAGATTGGGGTGGTTAAGGGTTGAACTTCTAGTTAGATTGGGAAGTCTAGGAGAAAGCCAAGTACCCTAGGGAGTCATTTAGAAGAGGTGCAAAAGTTTAAATTGTTCTTTTAATACCAAATTATATGATGTCTTTCATTAATGATAATTGCTAAAATATATTTCTTGCTTATTTTGTACAAGACATCGTTCTAAGCCAATTATTTACAATAACTCATTTAATTCTTACAATATCCCTATGAAGTAGGTAATATAGTCATCCATATTTTATAGACAAGAAAATTGAGGCACACTTAAAGTCACATGTCCAAGGTCATGTATCTGATAATTTGTGGAACTGGAATTCAAACCCAGACTGACTCAAAAGTCTACACTCTTTATCATTACATGGGATTCCGTCTTCTATGATGGCACAAAAGCATGGGGAAATATGCATTATATTTTGACAAGGAGAAAGATATAGTAGAAGGACAGGGCAAAGCCTACCCTTTCTAACAAGGAAGGTTTATGGGAAGAAGGGAAACAGAGTTTGAGGAAGAGATCAGATCATCCTCACTTGGAAAAGAGATATACAGGGAGCCCAACAACAGCAAGTGTGGGAGAAGAAACTCTAAGCACATAGTTTCTTTAATGTATCTTGTGGATGTGCCAAGCTTTCAGGAGAACCCAAGAGAGGTACAATCAGCCTTACGTGAGGACAATTGTGTCAAAATGGTGGAGAAAGATGGATGGATTAATGAAATGGAGGCAGTAATTTTAGCTCCCAAAAGATTGTGTGAAACAGGAAAATGATTCAGACATCCTTTAATAAGGAGCCCTGGTGGCACAGTGGATAAGCACTTAGCTGCTAACTGAAATGTTGGCAGTTTGAATCCACCAGCCACTCTGCAGGAAAAAGATGTGACAGTTTGCTCCCGTAAAGATTACAGTCTTGGAAGCCCTATGTGGAAGTTTTAGTTTTACCTATAGGGTCGCTATGAGATGGAATCAAGTAGACGGCAATGATTTTTGTTTGTTTTTTGAAGAGTTCAATGAAAAGCAATCAGAGCCAATGTCTAGCAGAAGCTTTAAGTTACAATAAATATTTTATGTATGTGGGAGTTTCACAATGAAGATAATTGTCAGGGCCATGGATTCAGGAGGTGCAGTTTAGTAAACACTTCAAAAGACAAGATAGGACAAGTCACAATGCAGAGATCACCAATCCAAAGAGAAGATTACCATATTTTTCCATAAATAATGTGCCCACATAAATAACGCTACCACACATATAACGCACATAGTTCACCTAAGAAAATAATACATGAGGTAGTTGAGCATTTGGTAAAAAAACTAATAATGCATGTGTTATTTACATAAAAATATGGTATATCAGCAGCCTTTCTCTTTCAAAGACCTGAACGTTTCCAAAATTGCTGCAAATATTCATGGTCTTTGCCTCCCTCCACTGCCAGATGCCACATAAACCTGGCCTCAACATTAAAAATAAATAAATAAAAGGCCATTTTGGACAGGAACAAGGGCTAAATCCAAAAGACATAGCTTTAACTAAAAGAGAAAAATCCATCAAAAAGAAACTACTGAAACTAAGATCCTGCAGAGAGAAAAACTGAAGGATTATATTTGCAGTTTACCACCTTCTCAATAACCAGGTGTTGGCTCTTGAGAACATCAGCATAGATTAGTAGAATAGAAAAGCTATTTTGCACACCTGAGTGTAGTGTGAATAACAGTTGCAATCTTGCTGCATATATTTTAGCAAGTTTACATTTTAAAATAAATAATTAAATAAATAAATTGTGACAGCTATGCTTAGTAATTTAAAGCCATTATTTTCTTCAGTTTTTCAAAAGTTCATCTAAATATACAAACTTATCCTACACCTTCAAATTTTTACTTATTCTAGGAAATTAATGAAAATGATTTCTGTATCTTCACACCAGGATTATCATCCACTGTGAATAATAATGATGACTTTACATCATGGTCTGACACAGTCCGTGTTTTAGTCAGTGTTCTCTAGAGAAACAGAAACAGTAAAACATATATATTTTGTTGTTGTTAGGTGCCTTCAAGTTGTTTCTGATTTATAGCCACCACAGGGACAACAAAACAAAACACTTCCATGTCCTGCACCATTCTCACAATAGGTGTTTTGCTTGAACCATTGTTGTAGCCACTGTGTCAATCCATCTTGTCTTCCTCTTTTGTGCTGACCCTCTGCTTTTCCAAGCATGGTGGTCTTCTCCAGGGACTGGTCCCTCCTGATAACATATTCAAAGTATATGAGATGAAGTCTTGCCGTCCTTGCTTCTTATGAGCATTCTGGCTGTACTTCTTCCAAGACTGATTTGTTCATTCTGCTGGCAGTCCACGGTATGTTAGATATTCTTCACCAACGCCATAATTCAAAGGCATCAATTCATCTTCTTGTCTTCTTATTCATTGTTCAGCTTTCACATGCATATGAGGTGATTGAAAACTCCATGGCTTTGGTCAGGCACACATTAGTCCTTAAAGTGCCATCTTTGCTTTTTAACACTTTAAAGAGATCTTTTGCAGCAGATTTGCCCAATACAACGTGTTGTTTGATTTCTTGACGGCTGTTTCCATGGATGTTTGTTTTGGATCCAAGTAAAATGAAATCCTTGACAATTTCAATCTTTTCTCTGTTTATCATGATGTTGCTTATTGGTCCAGTTGTGAGGATTTTTGTTTTATTTATGTTAAGGTGTAATCCATACTGAAGGTTGTGGTCTTTGATCTTCATTAGTAAGTGCTTCAAGTCCTCTTCACTTTTAGCAAACAAGGTTGTGTCATCTGCATAACACAGGTTGTTAATGATTCTTCCCCTAATCCTAATTAAGCATTCTTACCTCATATAGTCCAGTTTCTCAGATTATTTGCTCAGCATACAGATTGAATAAGTATGTTGAAAGGATACAACCTTGACGAACACCTTTCTTGACTTTAAACCACACAGTATCCCCTTGTTCTGTTCGAACGACTGCCTCTTGGTCTAAGTACAGGTTCCTCATGGACACAGTTAAGTGTTCTGGAATTCCCATTATTTGCAATGTTATCCATAATTTGTTATGATCCACACAGTCAAATGCTTTTTGCATAGTCAATAAAACAAATATATAAACAAAACACATTGCTGTTGAGTCGAATCCGACTCATAGCAACCCTATAGGACAGACTAGAACTGCCCCATAGGGTTTCCTAGGAGCAGCTGGCAGATTTGAACTACTGACCTTTTGGTCAGCAGCCAAGCTGTTAACCACTGCACTACCAAGGCTCTCTCTCTCTTTCTCTCTCTCTCTCTCTCTCTCTATATATATATATATATACGCTAAGACTAAAGAGAAGAATTAAAGATTTTTACCAACTTCTACAGCCTGAAATTGATTGAACATGCAATCAGGATGCTTTCATAATTACTGGAGATTGGATTGTCAAGAATTTTGGAAGACAGCTACCTGGCCAACCGACTGGAAGAAATCCATATTTATGCCTATTCCCAAGAAAGGTGTTCTAACAGAATATGGAAATTATCGAACAATATCATTAACATCACGTGCAAGTAAAATTTTGCCAAAGCTCATTCAAATGGGGCTGCAGCAGTATACATCGACAGGGAACTGCCATAAATTCAAGCAAATTTAGAAGAGGATGTGGAACCAGGTATATCATTGCTTATGTCAGATGGATCCTGGCTGAAAGCAGAGAATACCAGAAAGATGTTAGCTGTGTTTTATTGACTATGCAAAGGCATATGCCTATGTGAATCATAACAAATTATGAATAACATGCAAAGAATGGGAATTCCAGAACACTTAATTGTGCTCATGAGTAGCTTGTAGGTAGATCAAGAGACAGCTGTTTGACCACAACAAGGTGATACTCCGTGGTTTAAATTCAGGAAAGATGTGTGTCAGGGTTGTATCCTTTCACCCTACCCATTCAATCTGTATGCTGAGCAAATAATCTGAGAAACTGGACTATATGAAGAACAGGGCATTAGGATTAGAGGAAGACCCATTAACAACCTGCTATATGCAGATGACACAACCTTGCTTGCTGAAAGTGAAGAGAACTTGAAGCACTTACTGATGAAGATCAAAGACCACAGCCTTCAGTATGGATTACACCTTAACATAAAGGAAACAAAAATCCTCACAACTAGGCCAATAAGCTACATCATGATAAATGGAGAAAAGATTGAAGTTGTCAAAGATTTCATTTTAGTTGGATCCACAATCAACACTTACAGAAGCAGCAGTCAAGAAATCAAATAACTCATTGTATTGGGCATATCTTCAGCAAAAGACCTCTTTAAAATGTTGAGAAACAAAGATGTCACTTTGAAGACTAAGGTGCACGTGACCAAAGCCATGGTGTTTTCAATTGCCTCTCATGCATGCATAAGCTGGATGATGAATAAGGAAGACCAGAGAAGCATTGAATTGTGGTGTTGGTGAAGAATATTGAATACACCATGGATTGTCAAAAGAACGAAAAAATCTGTCTTAGAATAAGTACAACCATAATGTTCCTTAGAAACAAGGATGGTGAGACTACATCTCACATACTTTGGACATGCTATCAGGAGGAATCAGTCCCTGGAGAGGGACATCATGCTTGCTAAAGTAGAGAGTCAGCAAAAAAGAAGAAGACCCTCAACAAGATGGATTGACACAGTGGATGCAAGTATGGGCTCAAACATAACAACAATTGTGAGGCTGGCGCAGTACTGGGCCGTGTTTTGTTCTGTTGTACATAAGGTCATTATGAATCAGAACCAACTGAATGGCACCTAACAACAACAGGGTAAGTTGATACCAGCTTAACTTCATTAACATACAATAAATTTTATACCTTTGGAATTCCTACTGCTCCCTTCCCCCATTTTATTGTTGTTATCACTAATTACATCTTTATATTTTATGTGTCCTGTAACATAATCTTTTCCCTGTCATTAAAAAGCATGAAAGATGAAACAATTAGAATTATCACACGTGAGTAACTTATTATTAGCATTTATACTTGTTCATACAATTCCCTTTATTAGGGATCTTTCTTTTTATTTATGTCTTTGAATTACTTTCTAGTGTATTTTCCCTTGCATCTATAGAAGTTCCATTAGTATTTTTTGCAGGGCTGCACTGGTGGATATGAACTCTCTCAGCTTCTGATTGTCTGGAAATATTTTAATTTCACCCTCATTCTTGAAGGACAATTTTGCTGAGTATTGTATTCTTGGTTGACAGTTTATTTTTATTTATTTATTTGTATTTCAGCACTTTAAATATTTCATTCCGTTGCCTTCTGGCTTCCAATGTTTCTAAGGAGTAATTGGGGATCTTTTGTATGCTACTGTTTGCTTGTCTCTCACTGCATTCAGGATTCTCTCTTTACCTTTAGTGTTTGAGAGCCTAACTATGATAAAAGTGACAAGACAAGCTACAAACTGGAAGACTATCTTTGGAATCCGTATATCCAATAAGAATCTAATTACCAAAATATATATAAATTTGACAACAACAAAAATAAATAACCCAATCATAAAATGGGCCAAGGACTTGAGTAAACATTTCACCAAAGATGACATTCAAATAACCACCGAACACATGAAACAATGCCCAAGGTCATTAGCCATCAGAGAAATGAAAATCAGAATCACACTGAAATACCATTTCACCCCTATCCAAAATCAATGTCCATCAAAGCAGCATTCAAGAAATCAAATGACATATTGTGTTCGGCAAATTTGCTGCAAAAGACCTCTTTAAAGTGTTAAAAAGCAAAAATGTCACTATGATGACTAAGGTGCACCTGACCCAAGGCATGGTATTTTCAATTGCCTCATATGCATATGAAAGCTGCACAATGAATAAGGAAGACTGAAGAAGAATTGATATCTTTGAGTTATGGTGTTGGTGAATAATACTGAATATACCAGTGACTGCCAGAACAATGAACAGTTCTGTCTTGGAAGAAGTGCAGCCAGAATGCTCCTTAGAAGCAAAGATAGGAGACTTCATCTCACGTACTTTGGACATATTATCAGGAGAGACCAGTCACTGGAGAAGGAAATCATGCTTGGTAAGGAAGAGGATCAGTGAAAAAGAGGAAGACTGTCACTGAGATGGATTGACACAGTGGCTGCAACAATAGGCTCAGACATAGTAATGATTGTGAGGATGGTGCAAGACCAAGTGGTGTTTTGTTCTGCTGCACATAGTGTCGCTATGGGTGGGAACCACTCAACAGCAGCTAACAACAACAACAACAGGATGGCTAAGATAAAAACGAAAACTAAAACAGAAAATAACAAATGTTGGCAAGGATGGGGGGAAATTGGAACACTTACCCATTGCTGGTGGGAATGCAAAATGGTACAGCTCAAAAAATTAAAAATAGAACTACCATATGACAGCAATTTCACTCTTAGTTTATACCTGAAAGACTTGAAAGCATAGACTCAAATGAGACTTGTACCCAGCAATGTTCATTACAGCAATATTCACAACAGCTAAAAATGCCCATCTACAGATGAATGGATAAACAAAATGTGGTACATCCATACAGTGAAATATTATTCAGCCAATAGAAGAAATGAAGTCTTGATACATGGTACAATATGGATGGAACTTGAGACATTATGCTGAGTGAAATAAATCAATCACAAAAGGACAAAATATTATATTACCTCGCTTATATAAAAAGGCAATAAAATGCAAATGTATGAAGATCAGAATTTATTAGTGGTTACCAGGGGAGGGAAGGAAGAGGAAAGTGGGGGCTAATGGTGATGGAAAATTTGCATTGATTAGTGTAGGGTTGCACAGCAGATTATTGTAACTGCCATCAGTAAGTTGTACACTTGTAAAAAGTTGAACTGGCTAAAGTTGTGTGATAAATATATTTCTGTTGTTGTTGTTAAGTGCTATAAAGTTGGTTCTGACTCATAGCGACCCTATAGGACAGAGTAGAACTGCCCTAGAGAGTTTCCAAGGAGTGGCTGGTGGATTTGAACTGCCGACCTTTTGGTTAACAGCCAAGCTCAACAAAAAAGTGCAGTTTCTGAGGATGCTTATGTACAACTAAAAATATTGGGATTTGTCCCTTGGTTTGGAGGTTTAGGGTCATGGTTTTACGGGACATCTCAGTTAATTGGCCTAAAAACATGCTTAGTGCTTCTATTCTAGTTCCTAGTTTGTTATGTAGTGCTTGGCATCTTAAAAGCTTGCAAGTGGTCATCCAAAATATGACAATTGGTCTGTATTCACCTGGAATAACATAGGAAGAAGGAGAGTCAAGAATAAGAGGAGGATATGGAATATGTGCCTCATTGCCTCCATGAACAAATGCCTCTTTTGCAATGAGACCAGAAGAACTAGACTGTGCCCGGCTACCATTTCTGAACATTTTGATCAAAGATTCTGTAGAAGAACCCTGATCAAAAGGGGGAAAATGTAGAACAGAATTTAAAATTCTAATTAATTCCAGACTTTCTGGAGCCATGGGGGCTGGAGGAACTCATAAAATTATTGTCCTGAGATAATCTTTAAAACTTAAACCAAAATTATCCCCAGAGTATTAACAAAACCAAATGGTTTAGCTTAACTAGTAAAAAATGTTTACCTTGAGCAATATGTTCTTTTAAGAACTATCTATATGGGATCAAAGTGACAACAGCAGCTCAAAATATTATATAGGAACCTTAGGTGTTGGTGAGTTTCTGTTAATGGAAGAGTGAGGACTCAGAAAAGGAGAGCAAGAATTGTTGCACAACTGGAAGAATGTGAGCAACGTCACTGAGTCATACATGTAAAAATGGTTGAATTGGTGTATGTGTTTCTGTGTATATTCTCAACAACAACAATAAAAATTTTTTAAAAAAAGCAATTCGGACATTAAAGAAGGTACCATTTTATTAATAGCTAGGATTTTGTGGGTAGTGCAGATTAACTTAAGCTAGGGTTTGTGCCAAAACCTAAAGAAGTCTTCAGTGTCTCTCTCACAGGTTATGGCTGTTAGTACAAGTGGAACAAGAGCAATGTGAGGCAGCATCATTCCTGCTTTCTCTCACATGTACCAGAGAATTTAACAGAAAAGCAAGAAGAATTTGCTTTTACCTTGGAAGGAATTATGTGGGGAGCAAAGCCCTTCATTCATGTGCTTAGTGATTCAACTCACACATAGTCATGGTCTAGTTACTCTTTTAGAATCTCATCAAACACATAATATTAGTTGCTCTTTAGAGGGAATAGTGAGAGAGCAGATGGAAGTATTCTTAAAATCACAACTCTTATTTCTTTGTTGAGAATACCTCAATTTAAGAGGTTAAGTAACTTAATTCATATGCTTATTAATTTAGTATTTGTACCCAGGTCTAGCTGATTCCAGAGACCTAGAGCTCTAAATCGCTACATGAGGTTAATGGCAAATAAAATACACATTTAAACATCTGAGAGTAGGTGAGATTTATCATAAGGGTAGTGTAAAATGAATAGAAAAGAGGATCTCGAATATAATTCTGAGAAGCATAACAATTTAAAGACAGGTAGAAAGAATAAATGTGAAAAGGGAGAATCAGGCTATGTGGTTTGCTACGTGATGGAAATATCAGGAGTGACTGGTGCTCTGGAGACTGGAGAAGAGAGATTTTTGAAAAGAGAGTTGTCAGTCAAATCAAATGACAAGAAGTCAAGCAAAATCAAGATTTAAAAATATTCAGTGGCTTTAGAGAATCAGTGGTTTTATTGTTGCTGTTGTTTTTGTTTTCTTTGATTGACTTTTTTTAAATATAAAATATGGAATAAAATTTAGTTGTTGCAAGAGTCAGTTATTCAAAACTCCATTAAAATTTAAGTTCTTATCCCTGCATTCTCCAAAATCTGAGGTAACCTTAATGCTTTGCCAAAATACTGTTACTAGAGCTATCGAATTATTTAATGTATTTGTATTAGTATTCTTATTAGCATCTTACTATGTTTTATAGAAAAAGGTTTGAGAATATATTAAGATACAAAACTTAATGATCAAATACCTCTTGTACTCTATTCCACAAAAACTTGCTTTTTTCTTGCCCTATCTTATTTATTGTTCGGTTTTCTTTAAAATTCCAACATAGAACCAGCTGTTCACTGCATTGCAATCTTAACTATGTCAGCATAGCATTATCACCTCCCCCTGTGGTTCTCTCTTATTTGTTTTGGTTAAAATTATCACCTTATAATTCTGAAACTTAACCTTTTAACACACTGTGATGGTTAAGATTGTGTGTCAACTTGGCTGGGCCGTGATGCTCAGTGTTTATATGTGATCACCCCCATGATTGAATATACTGTGAGTAGCCAATCAGATGAAAGGGAGTTTCCTTGGGGGTGTGGCCTGCATATGATATAAGCAGACGTTCTGGCTTTTTGCTCACCCTGGATCCTGCGGCTGCCTCCTCTCATCTCACTTCTGGTTCTTGAGACTTGAACTGTCAGCTTATCTGCTGAACTTGGGATTTGTTGATCTTCACAGCCTCTGAGCGGAGCCCTGCTCTCTGACCTGCTGATCTTGGGTTCACCAGTCCCTGCAGCTATGTGAGCCAGGAGAAAACCTGCCATCTTGCCTGCAGATCTTGGAATTTGTCAACCTTCACAGCCTGTGAGCGGGAGCCTTGTTCTCTGTCTGACCTGCTGATCTTGGGCTCGGCAGCTTCTGCAGCTGTGTGGATTGGGAGAGTCCTCTATCCTGATCCATGGACTTCGACATTCTAGCTTCTATAATTGTGTGAGCTGTTTCCTTGATACAAATGTCTCTCTATATGTATTTATACACTTTACTAGCTTTGCTTCTCTAGAGAACCCAGCCTAAGACACACACTTTGCTTGATTTTATGTTCCTTACATGTGTATGCATTTCCTCCATATGTTCATTTGTGAAAATCTATTTTCCACACCCAGAAAAAAAAAGAAACATACATATGGTTTTATTTACTGTTCAACATAAGAAAGAAAGAAAAAAAAATTCCAAAAGGGAACGTCAGGGATGGTATTTAAAAAAGCAGTGGATTACCAACTATGGCAGGCACTACTAAAAAAAAATCTAAGGAAGTTGCAGGTTGAGTTATGTTACCTTCTAACTATGATTTTTTGTTAATTTCTATTTATGTTATCTGTATGAAAAAATCTTGCAAAACTTAGGTATTTATTTCTATTGCTTACATCTAAAATTTTAATGAATATATCAAGTCTGTTTAAAATGAAAAATACTTCATTTCCTACACTTTTCAGTTAGAAAAAAATTAATGATTGAAGAAGTAAAAACTGATTAGCAACTCCATAAATATAGCTTCTATTTACATTTTTCTCACCAAACTTAGATGGATTCATTTTAAATAACATCTGGGAGACATTTCTGCATAGTGAAATGAGTGCACCTTAGAGAGAGATAACTGTGCACAATTCTACTTGTACCATTTTGAGCAAATTATGTAACCTCCCTAAGCCTCAATGTTGATGTATTTAAAATGAGAGTGCTAATTTATAACTTATCATGTTGTTATAAATCTTAGATTAGATTATGTGTGTGTGTCTGGATCTTCAAGGCTTTTGATGAATCATGGCATGGAATAAGTGACTGGAACACTAGGCAGAGGATTTCATCTATGAGTCAGAAAAGTCAGGAGAACATTTGAAAACCTAATGAGCCTTAAGAAAATAAAATTAGAGTTTGAAGTCATCAAAACACCCTGAAAATGAGTGGCTAGAATCCCAGAGAGAAGGGAGATACTGTGAAGTGAGCCCAATGTGTGTGGTTTTACTCCCTTAAAATTTTTGTTAAATTCTTAAGCTGTGCATGGAAAAAAAAAGTAACGAAATAAGTGAAAAATTGATGAAAATTAGAGTGAAGTTTTCAAGTGTCATGGTACTGAGGGATTTAGGACTACCAAATGTGGAGGTGCAGTAATAAATACCCCGAGGTTCTCAACTGAAGAGCTACATGCTATAGTAAGGAAAAACACACAGGCTGGGCTCTACTTCTGTCCTCACATTGCCTTCTCCTCACTGACTGCCTGCCTCCCTCTTTTTTTTTATTTATTTTATTGTTGTTGAGAATATATATGGCAGAACATTCACCAATTCAGCAATTTCTACATGTACAGTTCATTGACATAGCTTACATTCTTCAAGTTGTATAACCATTCTTACCTTCTTTTTATGAATTGCTCTTCACCCATTAACATAAACTCACTGCTCTTATGTTTAATTTTCATCTTTCGAGTTGCTATTGTCAATTTGATTCCATATAGATAGTTCTTAAAAGAGCACAATGCTTAAGGCCGACATTCTTTACTAGTTAAATTCTACTGTTTCATGGCTTTAGGGGATATTTTTGGTTAAGGTTTAAGGTTTAGAGATTATCTCAGGGCAATATTTTTGCTTCCTCCCTTTTTTAAGGACAATTGTGATGTAAGGGCCCTATCTCAAGATCCTTAATAACTTCTACAAAATTCTGGGTATTAGAAGGTACTCATCTTTGGGAAGCCGTTATTTAGCCTACCACGGATGTTAAGATGGAAATTTCTTCTGAGAATATGAATTTATAAAATAAAGATTCAAATAGAAATCTAAAAATAAAAAATGCATTAATTGAAATTAAAAACTAAAAGATTAGGTGTAACAGAAAATTGGAAATGGAGGAAGAGAGGATTAGTGAACTAAAAGATAGATCAGCCAAATATGTCTAAGCTGAAGCACACAGATAATTAAGTTGGAAGGAAAATAAGTAAAAGAGCATATGGAAAGCATAGTGGAAAAAACCTTACATGTGTGTAATTGAAATTTGGAATACACAAAGAACAGAAGAGAAAATGGGGGAGAAACAGTATTTTAAGAGCTAATATACCATTTTTTTAAGCTACAAATTCAGGGAAAGCCATGCAGTCTAAATAAAAACAAAAAATAATCCTTGGCACATGATAGCAAAACTGGTAAAAACCAACTACAAAGAAAAAAACAGAAACAAGGGAACCACATAACACTTTTTCCTTATTTATCTTCGATCTCATTATATGATATTTTGCATTTCTAACAACAGTAAAAAATCTGCTATCCAACTCTTTTACATATTAACGATGTATATCTGGCAGTACCGAACACTGAGGTGCTAGTTTTGATAGTTAAGGTTATGTTATCTTGGGTGCACCGTGATTCTTACTGTTTGACAGTTACATAATTGTGCAATTTGGCAGCTATGTAATGATATAATCTGGCATTTATGTAACAAAGTAGTCTTCCTCCATTTTGTGATCTGATATTGTGATTTCGTGTAACACCAATTTTGTATAAAGACCTGGTCTTTGGAACTTAACCATGTCAATAAGTGAGGAGACGGTGTACCTCAAAGGGGCAAAATAAAACTGATAGCAGACTTCTCAAAAGATATGACATCTTCAAAGTTTTGTAAGACAAACCAAGAAGTCCATAACCACAGGAAAAATCTTTCAAACATGAAAGAA
>NW_004444234.1:817900-818874 GCF_000243295.1 Trichechus manatus latirostris | reverse complement strand
GTATATATACCAGCTGCCATTGAGTCCCTGAGGATTTAAAGCAGTTACTGATGAAGATCAAAACTTATAAAAAGCATTCTGGATGTACTTCTTCCAAAACGGATTTGCTCATTCCTCTAGCAGTCCATGGTATATTCAATATTATTTGACAGCACCATAATTCAAAGGCATAAATTCTTCTTCTATCTTCCTTAATCATTGGCAAGCTTTTGCACGTATATAAGGCGACTGAAAATACTATGCCTTGGGGCAGGCACACATTAGCCTTCAAGGTGATATCTTTGCTTTTTAACATTTTAAAGAGGTCTTTTGTAGCAGATTTGCCCAATGCAATGTCATTTGATTTCTTGACTGCTGCTTCCATGGGTGATGATTGTGGAT
Organism: Trichechus manatus latirostris; assembly: GCF_000243295.1. Classification (NCBI taxonomy): domain Eukaryota; kingdom Metazoa; phylum Chordata; class Mammalia; order Sirenia; family Trichechidae; genus Trichechus; species Trichechus manatus. The sequence goes on along the minus strand of NW_004444234.1, from coordinate 818,493 downwards.
CCAAGTAAAATGAAATCCTTTGCAGCATCAATATTTGCTGCATTTATCATGATGGTGCTTATTGGTCCAGTTGTGAGGATTTTTGTTTTCTTAATGTTGAAGCATAATCCATATTGAAGGCTGTAGTCTTTGTTTCATCAGTAAGTGCTTCAAATCCTCTTCACTTTCAGCAAGCAAGGTGGTGTCATCTGCGTATCACAGATTGTTAATGAGTCTTCCTTTGATCCTGATGTCACATTCTTCTTATAGTCCAGCTTCTTGGTTTGTTCAGCACACAGATTGAATAATACAGAGAAAGGCTACAACCCTGACACATACTTTTCCTGATTTTAAACCATGCAATATTCCCTTGTTCTGCTTCAACAACTGAACTGCCTCTCCATCTATGTACAGATTCTTCATGAGTACAATTAGGTGTTCTGGAATTCCCATTTTTTGCAATATTACTCATAATTTGTTATGATCCACAGAGTCGGATGCCTTTGCATAGTCAATAAAACACAGGTAAACATCTTTCTGGTATTCTCTGCTTTCAGCCACGATCCATCTGGCATCAGCAATGATGTTCCTGGTACCAAATCCTCTTCTGAATA
>NW_004444234.1:816788-817554 GCF_000243295.1 Trichechus manatus latirostris | reverse complement strand
TGATTTAGTGAGAAATGTATTTAACAGATACTGTTATGTGTAAGAAACAAAATGGAAAAAATAGTGTTTGAAAAATATTTCAGTAGAGGGAGATAGGCAATTTCTAAAGAGGAACTTGGAGAAATGAGGTTAAAGGGAGAGCAGATCATAAAGAACTGCTATATTTTATGTTATGTTGTGTGATGTTGTGTCATGTAGTGGTGTGATGTGACATGAAATGATGTAATGTGATGTTATGTTAAGAAGTAGAGAACTCATAGCAAAGGCAGTACCTGGACTTAAACCTAATCAAATTTTTTGTTTAAAAGATAACCTAGCTACCATATAGCCAAGGGACTGGAAAAGTCAAGAATGGCTGCAAGGGGACAGAAAGTGAAGGCTCTTTTGAAAAATTGTGTCACAATAACCAAGGCATTCATTGAAAATGTTAATATATCTATTTAGAGGATTCAAGAGACATAAAACAATTAATGATGAAATGCAAAAGACTAAAATGATATTGGAATCAATGATAGTACAGAAATGTCTGGCTTGCTCAAGTTTTTTAATTGTTGTGTTGTGAACAAGTAGCTGTATAATTTGGAGAGATCTTATATTTATTTTTTCCCTTGAAATAAAACTCTCTGTAATTGTATCTAAGACATTTTCTATACTTATACTTTTTTTTTTTCCACTGGCCAATTTTTTCAGAAGTAGACTGCCAGATCCTTCCTCTTAGTCTATCTTAGTCTGGAAGCTCAGATGAAACCTGTCCACCAAGGTTGAC
>NW_004444234.1:814293-815966 GCF_000243295.1 Trichechus manatus latirostris | reverse complement strand
GTGTACTTAGACCAACAGGCAGTCGTTGACACAGAACTAGGGGATATTGCATGGTTTAACGTCAAGAAATGTGTGTGTCAGATTTGTATCCTTTCACCATACCTATTCATTCCGTATGTTGAGCAAATAATACAAGAAGCAGGACTATATGAGGAAGAATGGGGGCTCATGATTGGAGGAAGACTCATTACCAACCTGCAATGTGCAGATGACACAACCTTGCTTGCTGAAAGTGAAGAGGACTTAAAGCACTCTTACTGATGAAGATCAAAGACAACCGCCTTAGGTATAATAATTCAGTATGAATTATTCCTCAACATAAAGAAAACATAAATCCTCACAACTGGACCAGTAAGCAACATCATGATAAACCTAGAAATACTGAAGTTGTCAAGTATTTCATTCTACTTGAATCCACAGTCAACACCCATGGAAGCAGCAGTCAAGAAATCAAACAATACATTGCATTGGGCAAATCTGCTGCAAAATCTCTCTTTAAAGTGTTAAAAAGCAAAGATGTCACTTTAAGGACTAAGGTGTGCCTGACCCAAGCCATGATGTTTTCAATTACCTCATGTGCATGTGAAAGCTGGACAATAAATTAGGAAGACAGAAGATGTGATGCCTTTGAATTATGGTGTTGGTGAAGAATGTTGAATATACCATGGACTGCCAGAAGTATGAACAAATCTATCCTGGAAGAAGTACAGCCAGAATGCTCCTTAGAAGCAAGCGTGTGGAGACTTCATCCACATACTTTGGACATTTTATCAGGAGGGACTAGTCCCTGAAAAAGTACATCGTGCTTGGTAAAATAGAGGGTCAGGGAAAAAGAGGAAGACCCTCAATGAGATGGATTGACACAGTGACTGTAACGATGGGCTCAAGCATGACAATGGTTGTGAGGATGGCGCAAGATTGGACAGTGTTTCATTCTGTTGTACGTATGGTTGCTATGAGCTGGAACCAACTCGACTACATCTAACAACAACGACAACACGTTCTTTTAACTGAATAAAAATTATAATAATTGCTAAGAAAATAGCAATAAAATAATGCTAGCTCTCGTTTATGGAGCATTTCTTTTGTAATAAGCAGTGAACTTTGAGTTTTACATTATTTAATTAACAAAACAGTCTCTCAGTAAAGAAATTATTTTCCCCTTTTTATGGGAGCAGAAACTGAAATTTAGAGATGTTAAGTAATATGCAGAAAATCTCATTCTAATAAGTGGCAGAAACAGAATCCAAACCAAAAAATCCTACCAAACCCAATCCTTTAAATACATATTTATATCAATTATGATTGTGTGAAACACTCGAGATTTTCTAGTCTTGGTACCTCTTCCCTCTCTGCCATGTCTTCTGCTTCCACAATTAGAGCACTAGTTCTCATTGTCACGCTTACCAACTCTCCACATCCTCCAAAAGATGAGTTCTTGAATCTAGCTGCCTGAGTAAAAATCCCATTTTCTTCCACTTACTGAAATTTTGATATGTCAGTTATTGAACTTGAGATATTAGCCTAGTTATTTGAAATTTCTGTGTCTCGTTAGTTTATCTTATTAGCTCTAAGTTTGTTGTAAGGATGAAACAGTTGCAACACATTTATCACAGTGTCTGGCAAGCAAATGCTGATATTAGCTTTATTGTTTGTTTTAACATTTTTCTTAC
>NW_004444234.1:770372-813374 GCF_000243295.1 Trichechus manatus latirostris | reverse complement strand
AAAAAAAAAAAAACCTGTTGCCACTGAATCGATTTCAAATCTTAGCGACCCAATAGGACAGAGTAGAACTGCCCCCTAGGGTTTCCAAGGAGTGGCTGGTGGGTTCAAACTGCCTACCTTTTGGTTAGCAGATGAGCTCTTAACCACTATGCCACCAGGGCTCCATTCTATATGCTAGACTCTTAAAACTATTAAAACCCTCATGCATTCAGTTATTCTTAAGTTCTAAACATAAATTGTTTTAATTCTATAAAAAGCAAGCATACTAAAATATGAAAAGTCTTTAAATATATTTTTAAAAAATTGGTAAGGTTAATTTGCTGATCTGAAGACTTAAATTTTGATATTAGTCCTTTAGTTAATCATTATATGTAAAAAAAAAAGTGTGTGTCTGTGTCAGTATTTAAATAAATCTCAAATGCTGTTTTGAAAAGATGTGTTTATTAATAGAAGAGTTGGCTATGTAAATGATGCAAATCACTCACTTAAATGAGTAAACTGATATTTTATAAACCTGACAAATCAGTGACTATTTCATAAATGTTAAATTGAACAGTGTATAGTAACAGTTAACACCAGCATAACACAATATGACAAGGACAAGAATCTTCTAAGTAATTTATATATATTAACTAAATTTTTCCTCATTGTAAATCTCTGAGGTAAGTACTATAATGATGCTTATTTCATATTTTATAGGTGAAGAAACTATAAAAGAGAGGTTAAGTAACATGATCAAGGTCATTCAGCTAATGAATGTCAGAGGTAAAATTCCAATCCAAGCCCTCTAGCTCTGCTGTTTGCACTCTTACTGTATTAATGTAAACTATGCTTAATAATAAGATATCTGAAATTCTGAATATATGTATTTTACATAACTGACATTTTTCTATATAGTTCAGAGTGTTATAAACATCAACTCCTACTTAACCTAAGACAGTATTATTTTAGCAATAGCTTTATAGAGAGACAGTCTTACCTACTATCTTACAAGGCCTCAATCACTTTCTCTTAAGATTTGAGGAAATGTATCATTGAGAAAAAAGGAGAGCCAAATATACAATATTTAAAACTATAGTTTTAAGAAAAAAAATCTCTTAGTCTCTTGTTGAAATGGCCTGGATATTATGATAAACTAAACAGTAACCAGTTGCCGTTGAGTTGATTCCAACTCATGGTAGCCTCACGTGTGTCAAAGTAGAACTATGCTCCACAAGGCTTTCAATAGTCAATTTTTTAAAAATGCAGATCTCCAGGCCTTTCTTTAGAGGGGCCTGTGGATAGACTCAAACCATCAAATTTAGGTTAGCAATTTGCACCATCCAGGGACTCATGATATACTAGATGACTCCTTTTTTTGTCTCTCCAATCCACAGCTTCATATCACGCTTAGCCAACAAACTCACATACTTTGGGTCTCTTTCTTGGGAAATGTATCTCAAAAGAGTACAATCCCATAAATATCTTAGTTCCAAACCTACAGAAATGGAGCACCAAGAAAGACAGGAGACCAAAAAGGAAAAATATCTGAACAATGTGAATTAAAAATTAAAAGAAAATTTTAAATACTTGAATGAAAAAAAAAAAATTCAAACAGATAATTTGAAATTCTTTATGTGTCATGCAGAAATTACTACATTAGTACTATAATCTGATTGGGATCTTGCCTCCAGCTTTTGTCTTTAAAATGTTCCAATTCCTTGAGGAAGTCTGGAATAATTTCTACTCTGGCATCTGTTTTTTTCTACAATACATCCCTCCAAATTGCTATGTTTGCTGAGTTCTCGTGTTAACTTTTTATCTTTTTCCTGTCCCTGCCTTGCTTTATGGAAGTGTTTTTTTTTTTTTTAATTGATATGTGTGTGTTTTCCAAGATTTTTTAATTTGTGATCTGGCAATGCATATAAGCAAGCTAGATATAATTGGGTTTAGAATAGCTACAGGTTCTTATGTGCAACTGTGTTCTGGAGAGCTAAGGTTATCTCCTAGGCAACTAACAGATAATTGATATGTTTCTCTAACAGATTTTGAACATTACTAAAATGATCTTTTTTTTTTATAGCACCTAACCAGAAGATAATTCTTTACAAGAAAACCCTGAAATTTATTTGCTTTTGAGCTTCCATTCTCTATGGTTTACTAAACTTCTAATGATTTCAGGAGTCCCACTCTTTTATTCTTTAGTTTCTTATGTTTGCACTGTAAATCACTTATATACAATTAAAAGAAAAGTGACCTTGATATGCTTCTGCATGCTCACTTGCAATTTAAAGAAAAAAAAAATCACACTGGGAATTATTTAAATTCATGAAGCTGCTTCTCAAAATTCATTCCACAAACGACCATTAGATAAAAGTAAAGTAAAATTATTAATATTATTTTGCCTCTTGGATACGTAAAGATAATTTTATTTAAAGAAAATAACAGATGTTGATTTGACCTTGAGGAAAACCTAACTAGTACAATGTGAATTAGCTTATAATTATTCTCATGAAAATTCCTTTTTCCTAGCAATAATATTACCTTCTTGTTAACCTTTCTTTTAGACTGGTAAAAACAAAATATTCTTTTAAACCAAACTCTTCGATGGAAAAGTACTCAAGATTCACAGTTATGTGGAATTCATAACTAATATCCTGTTGTCTTCTCTTTTATTAATTGCTTTAATGTCCCTCAAAGTATCACAGAATTAGTGATTATCAGTATGGAGAAAGCCTCCATCAGTTGTGTATAACTGGCACAAAATCTCAGTTTCCATAAAGGAAAATTTGCCTATAAATCCACACTCAATGATCTAACACCTACGTTACTGATATTTTACTTGGTATTATAAGATAACATGACATATTATAATAAATAAATAAGATACTCATATATAACTGAACAATTGTAATCATCTGAGTTTGCTACTAGGCAGAAGCAGTGCTCTTTTAAGTAAGCCTGCTCCAGGGCACCTAACAGCAACACTTTCTCTTTGGTATCCTATGAGCTACGACTTACATTTCCTCAAACTGTTTGAAGAAAGAAAAATCTACCATTCTTTAACTAATTATAACTTCTATTACTAAAAGTATATTTACTTGTAATGAATCCTTGAAAGTATTATTGAGTGCTTTGCAGAATATCTTACAAAAAAAATCAAATTTACAAGAAAAGGAGACGAGTTGTCTGGCTTGTATTGTATATTGTTCTATATACATTCAGGGAAATTTTTTACTTCTCGTTTCCAGTAGTTGATGTGCACAGTTTTTATGTTTAAAACTTTCCCTTCCAGGTTGTTCCTGTTCAGTCTTTTAGAATGATTATTTCTCCAGAATATTTTAGATTTCTTCAATAATACATCGTCTTTTTTTTCAATAATATGTTTGCTTATTTTTTTAAGTAATTACCTAAGCTGAAGAAAGTGAATGTTTTTTGTTTTTTTTTTAATTTCTGCTACAAATGACTGAAATAAAAAACATGCATTCTAGGCATATAGCACTAGGGAAAGGAAAACAAATAACATGAATAGACAATTTATAGAAAAGATACAAATAAACATTCATACAACATATATATATGTATATGTATGTATGTATGCATCATCATTGTAAAGGCTTGCTATTGCAGGCTATCTTATACATTTTGGAGTAATGCTAATTGTTAACAACCTCTCTGGAGGAAAATCTGCATCATGTGTTAACATTTTTAAGTGCTGATAACCTTTGATCCTTCCATTCTACTTCCATGGATTTATGAAAAAGAATAATGAGACAAGTATAAAAAGATGCATGCATAATTATCCAGCCTGGCAGTTTTGTAATAGCTAAATTGGTAACACTCTAAAAACCAATCAACAAGAGATTGTTTAAACAACACTGGATGTACAGATATTAAAAATGAACTAGTGCTCAAGAAATGAACCTGGAAAGATGCCCAAGGGTTAAGAATGAAAAAGGCAGATTAAAGATTGTTACTATGTCTGCTTTTCATTGTGATGTGTGACTTCTTCTCATAATGATACTCATGGGCTACCAATTCTTGGTACTCTAGAATCCTGATTTCCAGAACCACTGGGCATTATAAGTGACCATCTACTGATGAAGTTACAAACAGGATGTCTTGTGCACTCGTTAGTTTTATCAACATTGTTAAGGTCAAGCAAACTTTGTCACTGATTCAGAAGATATTAGTTTTGACTAGCACTATAATCTCTGAGTCTTTCTTGCTGTCTCTATCTCATCATTGATCTTGGCAGTCCATGTTGCAATGTCTGTCTTGGAATCATGTCCTTTTTTACACAGTGACCATTTGCCAAGTCCAATGGACTAAACTATAAATTACATTTTGCCTCCACCAGTGAGACTACTTGAAAATTCCTGGATCCCTCCCTCATCACAGATGAGCCAAGAAAAACTCATGGGCTCTAAATATGCTCCTGTTTCTGCCTCAATACATCACTGTCATTCCTATTCTAGGACAGACTCACTATATTGTCTCAGGAATGTATTTTGAATCAGTTCTCTAGATACCCATGAACAAAGAAGGACAGAAGCCCCTATTCTTATAAATTAATTCCTTAAGTTACTTGGAGTTTTCCATAGCCTACTCCTTCTCAAGGGTCAAAAAATATTCAGATGGTGATGATCCTTCCTGTTGCACTCTTTTCTGCCTGTGGACCTCTGCAAAAAACGATGACCCAAAAAAGGACGTGCCCAGGCAGAGCTCCCAGTGTGGCTTGTTAAGAAAGTTCATTTTATCCATATATCTTTGATTTTTTTTTTTTGTTCCTATATGTGATATTTCATTTAATACACACTCAGTTTTTCAAAGGTTATGAGGCTTTCTACAAATGAAAGAACTTTTTCCCTTTCTTATTGTTGGAAGTCACAAAACAGATCACATTACATGTTATTTAAATATTTTACTTTATGTAGATTAAACTCATGAATTTATAAAAGAAATCCTGTTTTGTTTATTTTTATTTTATTTATTTACTTCCTGGTTGTGAGTTTATTATTTTTCATATTTAGAAGAGCATTGTAATTTGAAAATATTCCTACAAGTATACTTTTAAGAAATTCCAAACTTTGTCAGATGATATAAAATTGTTTTCATTCCCTTAAATAATCAATCTCCATTGCCAAAAGTGTTTAATATGACCATTTTTATCTGTTAATTTTTTTTCCCAAAGTGGCCTGATTTCATACTTTACTGTCACTTGTAAATAGAATGTAATTAATCTCATTGTATAGAGAAAGCATTAAAAAGGAGATCAAATATCCAATAATAAATTATTTAAAATTAAGTTAAAGCACATTGTTTTCTATCAAGCTCTACTTATAGACTCTTTTTTGCTTTTGTAAAGTAAAAAGGCATTTGTTTAAATATCCGTGTATATATATATATATATATATTTAACAATTTCCAAATGCTACTCAGATGACAAAAATGCTGTCATTATAACTTTGTTGATGTTATGTAATTCTGTATGTGCAAGTTAAATGTAATTAAATATAATGGATGTTTCTGCTATGACATAGTACTTGAGTTCCTGCAAAACTTCACATTCTTCAGAACTGTACACTAAAAATAAGAAGGGAAAAGTAAGGTTAGGACTCACCATTCAAAACCTGTGCAACAAATTACAAAAGCCATAGCAATCTCGATAAAATTATCAGCACAATTTTATTAAAATATATATTAAATTCCTAATAATTAAAGAAATTCCACAATATCTAACTACATCTTTAAAAACTGTACAGGTAGCTTGATGAAAAGGAGTATAAGGACTGTTATGTCTGTGGACAGAGAGACAAGGGCAGAATTTGGAAGAACCATACAGTAAACATCTCCGAGACAACATGTGACCCAAGTGAGAGAGGAGGGACAACATAAGGTGCGTGGCCTTGATAAATCATACTATAATCCTCTCTGAATTTACTGTCATTCATATAATTCATGTTCAATAATTATTACTTATTGGTGCTAGCATTAACAATTAGTAAACCAGTGTGACCTTGCTATTATACTGACATCATGCCCATGTTTACCTAACACACATGAGCTAATTTTCATTTCAGAAACTCACAATATACTGGAACAGACTGAATAGAGTTCAATCTAGGTGCCAGATACTTTAACAGGAACTGACAATACAAATACAAAATAATAATAAAACCAATATGGCTCCAACAGAATTTACAGTCTAGTGGGGAAATATGTGGAGATTATATATTTTATCTCTATCTATGCCTATATTTATATCTATATATCAATATTGATATCCATCTGTCTATATATATTTATTTTATTTGTCTATGTCTGTACAATGCCTTAAGTGGTATAAAAGCAGTGTGGACAAAGCAATTTATGTTTGAGAATAATTTTTTGTTGGTCTATATTACCCTAATCTGGTTTGGCGGATTAAAGATTGCAAATGCTTTGACACTCCTCCTATAGAAGGTGATGTCCACGATCCATCCCCTTGAATATGAATGGGCTCTGTGATTCTTTTAAGTAATAGAGTGCTGTGGCAGTGCTGTTGTAACAATATCTGGTAACGCATTAAAAGATTTGCAGCTTCTGCTTCCTGTTTTCAGTAACATTCCCTCTGAGAGCCCTCTAAAAGTCTGAGAACCCTGCTGGAGGGACCAGATGGAGAGGTCCTGAAACTAAACAGAAAAGGAGTGGGGCCTATGTGAGTCCAGCTTCCCACTGAACTCACCAGGGTGTCAGGCATGTGAGTGAAGCCATGTTGGGTCTTCCAAACCAGCATAGCTTCCAGCTGAATAACACAAAGTAATCCCAGTCAAAGCCATGTGTGTCCTGGCATAATTTCTGACTAAAATATCATGAGATATTATAAAATGGCTTTTGTTTTAAACCAACAAGATATAGATAGTTTGTTATGAATTCACTGATATTGGAAAACATGTTTGGGGAATATTAAGGAAGCCAAAGGGCATCTTTACATGGACTAATGTATTAGAATATTATGGGTAGTGAAGTTAAATTAGATTAAATTAAGGAGCCCTGGGTGGCCAACTGTTAAGCTCTTAGCTGTTAACCTAAAGGTTGGCAGCTTGAACCTACTCAGTGACTCTGTGGGAGAAAGACTTGGCAATCTGCTTCTGTAATGGTTACAGTCAAAAAAACCCTGTGGGGAAATTCTACTCTGCCACATGAAGTCTCTATGAGTCGGAATCAACTCCATGGGACAGAACAACATAAAAAACAAAACAAAACCTGTTGCCGTCGAGTCAATTATGACTTATAGTGACCACATAGGACAGAGAAGAACTGCCTCATAAGGTTTCCAAGGAGCAGCTGGTGGATTAGAACTGCCGACCTTTTGGTTAGCAGCCTGAGCTCTTAACCACTGCACCACCAGGGTCCCAACAACAACATTGTCAAGTTTAACTTTCTTGTACACAGCACTGGCTATATAATTTGCAGGTCAGGTGTTTTCATTTCCTAGGGCTACCATAACAAAAAAACCCACAAAGTAGGTGGCTTATAAGAACAGAAATTTATTGTCTCACAGTTCTAGAGGCTAAAAGTCTGAATTCAGAGTATTGCTAGGGCCATGTTCTCTCTAAAGTATCTAAGGGAAGATCCTTTCTTGTCTTTCCCAGCTTCTGGTAGCCCCAGGTGTTCCTTGACTTGCAACTGTAGCATAATCCCATTGTCACATGACTTTCTTCCCTCTCTCTGTGTCTCTTCTCCTTTTTTATAAGGACTATGCTCAGATAGCATTAGGACCCCCTACTCTAGTATGGGAAATCCTGACGGCATAGTGGTTAAGTGCTACAGCTGCTAACCAAAAGGTCAGCAGTTTGAATTCACCAGGCACTCCTTGGAAACTATGGGCCAGTTCTACTCTGTCCTATAGGGTCGCTATGAGTCAGAATTGACTCGACGGCAATGGGTTTTTTTTTTTTTTTTTTTCACTCTAGTAAGATCTCATCTAACTTAAATGATAACATCTTTATGATGGTTAAGATTGTATATCAACTTGGATAGGCCATGATTCTCAATGTTTTGGCAGTTGTATAATGTTGTGATCACTTCCCTGTTGAAATTTGATATGTGATCACCCTTATGATGGAATCTTCTGAGTGATACTGGTGGGGGCAGGACCTGTGGTGGCTCACCCCCCACCCCAGCCTTCATCTCTCAGCCCTCCACTGGCTACTTCCTTCCTGCTCACCTTGCCAAGATTTTTGGCTTGTTAAGGACCCGGCTGCTGTCTCTTGTCATCTCACCTCCAGTTCTTGGGACTTGAGCTGGCAGCTTACCTGTCAACCTTGGGATTCGTGGAGCTTCACAACCTGTGAGCAAGAGCCCTGTTCCCTGACCTGCTGATCTTGGATTCACCAGCCCCTGCAGCTACGTGAATCTGGAGAAACTTTGAGACCTTGTCTGCTGATCTTGGAATTCGTCGACCTTCACAGCCTGTGAGCGGGGGTCCTGCTCTCCAACCTGCCGACCCTGGGTTGACCAGCTTCTGTGGCTGGGTGAATTGGGAGAGGCCTCTACCCTGATCCACAGACCTGGGACGTTCTAGCCTGTACAATCATGTGAGCTGTTTCCTTAATATAAATCTCTCTCTATGTATATTTATGCACTTTACTGGTTTTGCTTCTCTAGAGAATCCCGCCTAAGACAATCTTCCAAACCCTATTTCCAAACAAGGTCAAGTTTACAAGTACAAGGGGTTAGGATTTACACATATTACTTTAGGGAACACAATTAATTCCTAACACCAGGCAAAATGAAAATGCAGGTCTCCTTAATAAATATATATACTTTAGGACTACAAGAGGATATCATTAAACTAATTGCAAGGCCTAAGTTTGGTGCCATTATGACTTAATATAATCCACTAATTTAATCATACTCCCTGTTATGCACTAGAAACAGTTTAATTAATTAATCTTAAAAATTGTTTTTTAATTACCAGCCAGTATAACTACCTTTAACAATTATGCATATCTCTTTTATGTATCAACAAATGCCTTAAATTACAGAGGCATAGAAAGACCCTTCTTTTATAACTAAGAGGAGCCCTGGTGATGCAGAGTTTAAAATGCTTGTCTGCTAACAAAAAGGTTGATGGTTTGAACTTACCAGCCACTCTATGGGAGAGAGATGTGGTAGTCTGCGTCTGTAGAGATTTACAGCCTTTGAAACCTATAGGGTCACTATGAGTCAGAGTCAACTCGAAGGCAATAGGTTTGGTTTTTGGTTTTGGTTTATAACTAAGAGAACAAATATATAATTAGAATACTAATCACAATATGACTAAGATCATATTGACCAGAAATATATTCAATGTAGATGGAAATACAAATTGAATTTTATAGGAAAAAATATAGTTTATATGAGTAGCTCAAAATATTGCCTTTAAACAGCTCCGTCAAATGACTTTGAACAACTTACAGAATTTAAATTATATGCAGTCTCAAACATATTTAAAGCTGTTTTGTCCTTTAAATATTATTATATTTTCTCATTTGATATGCAGTACTTCGACATGTCAGAGTGGTGTACTATCGGAACAAAAGTCTAAAAACTTTATTTATCCATACTAAATTCTTTTTGGATTCTGTATGCTTGTGTCGACTTGTGCTGATTTTATGGTCGGCACCAGCTTTGTCATCAATCCCGTACATTACTCTGCCAGAGTCCTCTACTTCTGACATTAGCTTTTGCATGAAGTAAGTTGTAAATAACATATATATTTTATAGTTATTCGTTTGTTTAGAAACATCTATATGTATTCTTTAAAATTCTACCTATAAATGCCTGATAAATGTAAGCGAGCAATATTAGTTTAAAATAGATCTTTTCTGTTAGGAGAATTGGAAAAAACAAAACAAAACAAAAACACTGCTTATTCTACTAAAATAGTATACACAATCAGCCAAGTAATGAGAATATTCTAATATATTTGATTTTTTCCTGTTAATGAGTTTCCTGTTGATTTACTTTCAAAATAAGCAATTAAGACAAATGGGGCCCATGCCAGCAATTTTATATTTTTGCATCATCGTTATAGACTTTCTGTTTAACTATCTTTTTTAAATTAAGAAAAAAATTAAAAAATTAATTTTTTAATTAAAAATAAATAATAATAATTTTTAATTAAAAATTAAATTAAGGAAAAAAAATCAACCAACGTATATTGTAGAAAGACTGGAAAATAGAAATAAGCAATATAAGACAAACAAAAATATTCCCATTATTTTATTATCCGTATGTTTCAACAGGTAATACCTGCTATATATCCCATCAGAACATGTTTTTTGCATATAACAATAAATAGATATGCTGCTTGAAAATATGGTTTACCTTTGCAATACATTGTGAATATCTTTCCTTAACAATATTCATTTAGCACATAATCTTAAAGGCTAAATATATATAAATCTATCATATCATTTGTTGTTGTTGTTGTTTTTAGGTGCCTTCCTGGACATCCTATGCACAAAGGAAAAAAATGATGCCCAGTACTGCTCTATCCCCACGATTGGTTGTGAGACTGGCTGATTTTTGGAAGTGGATCACCAGGCCTTTACTTCTAGTTTATGTTAGTCTGAAATCTCTGCTGAAACCTGTTGAGCATCATAGAAACACGCAAGTCTCCACTAACAAATAGGTGGTGGCTGCACATGAGAGCATTGGCTGGAAATTGAATCCAGGTCTCCTGCATGAAAGGTAAAAAATCTACCATTGAATTACCAATGGCCTCATATGTACTTAACATATGCTAATTTAAACAAATTGCCTTCAGGTGGATTCCAACTCATCGCTAACCCAGCGTGTCAGAGTAGAACTGTGCTGCATAGGGCCTTCAATGGCTGATCTTTTTGTAAGTAGATCTACAGGCCTATCTTACAAGGCGCCTCTAGGTGGACTTGAACCTCCATATTTTTTGTTAGCAGCAGAGTATGTTAATCGTTTCTACTACCCAGGGACTCTTAATGCTAAATTAGTGGATGCATATGTTATTTCTATATTATAAATATTTTAATTAATCTTGTTGTAGTTAATCCTTTACTAAGAAACACATGTATATGCTGAGTACATTCTTCTAAGTGGAAAATCTGGTATGCATATTTTGCCAGTTTTTCACACGTATTTATCCAATTAGTCTCCAAGAGGGGTATTCATTTTTCTCTTTTTTTGACGTTGAAACAAAATCATTAAAACAAAATATTTTACATGCAATTCATATCAACACGCATACTGCTTATTGCAAATATTTTATATAAATGTCCTTATACTACAGTCTTTAGTATGTACTACACATGAATTTGAAGAAAATGAAAATCCACATAATTGGGCCGATAAAGAACATTATGATAAATGACAAAGAAATTGAAGTTGTCAATTATTTTATTCTACTTGGATCACAATCAACGTTCATGGAACCAGTATTCAAGAAATCAAATGACATATTGCATTTGTCAAATCTGCTACAAAAGACCTCTTCAAAGCTTTAAAAAGCAAAGATGTCACTTTGATGACCAAGGTCCACCTGATCCAAGCCTTGGTCTTTTCAATTGCCTTATATCCGTGTGAAAGCTGCACAATGAAAAGGGAAGACAAAAGAATTGGTGAATTTGAATTGTGGTGTTGGCAAAGAATAATGAGTATACTCTTGACTGCCAGAAGAACGAACAAACCAGTCTTAGAAGAAACGCAACCAGAATGTTCCTTAGAAGTGAGGACGCTAAGACATTGTCTTGCTTACTTTTTTCCTTCTAAATTTTATTTATTTTGTTGTTGTTGTTGAGAATATACACAGCAAAACATACACCAATTCAATGGTTTCTGCATATATGATTTAGTGAAACTGATTACATTCTTCCAATTGTGGTCCATTCTTGCCCCCCTTTCTTGAGCTGTTCCTCCCGCTAAGGGGGTTATCTAATCTTTGGAGCTGCTGTTGTCAATTTGATCCCGTACAGATAGTTCTTAAAAGAGCATAATGCTCAAGGCAGACCGTTTTACTAGTTAAGCTACACTATTGTTTGATTTTAAGATGACTAGAGGAGATATTTTTGCCTCAATGCTTTTAAAAGTTATCACAGGGCAGTAGTTTCAGGGGTTCATTCACCTTCCATGGCTCTTGCTTACTTTTGACACATCAACAAGAAAGACCAACAGATAGAAAAGGACATCATCATTGATATAGTAGAGGGTCAGCAAAAATAAGGGAAATCTTTAATGAGATGGATTGACACAACTGTTGAAACAGTAGACTCAACCTTATCATTGATCATAAAGATGGCTCAGGAACAAGCAATATGTTGTTCTGTTATATATACATTTGCCATGAGTCAGAGATGACTCAATGGCAACCAACAACAACATTAAACTTGCAAAACATGTTATGATATATGTTACAAAATCATGGAACAGAATATTTGAACAAATTGTTCTTGGTTGTGGTTCATTGTAATTGGAAAGTGAGGGAATTGTGACTCAAACCTAGGCAAACTTAATCCAGAATCTATGCTTTTAAACACTATTACCTATTGTCATTGAGTCGATTTCAACTCATAGGGACCCTGTAGGACAGAATAGAACTGCCCCGTAGAGTTTTCAAAGAGCGACTGGTAGATTTGAACTGCTGATCTTTGGTTAGCAGCCAGCTGTTAACCACTGTGCCACCAGGCTCCCTAAACACTATAGTATATACTTAAACACATTTATAATGTATGAAATCTTTATATATTAAGGCCATGAACACATTTTCCTAAGACGGAAACAGAGCCCTGGTAGCGCAGTGGTTGAGGGCTCAGGCTGCTAACCAAAAGGTGGGCAGTTTGACTACACCAGCCTCTCCTTGTAAACCCTATGGGGCAATTCTACTCTGTCCTAAAGGGTCACTATGAGTTGAAATTGACTCAAAGGCAACAAGTAAGACAAAGAAAGGTTTTATGTCAAAGCTATCAGAAATAATTCATATTATTCCCATGAAAAGTGTTTTTACAGTTCTACATCTCTGAAAGAGAGAGCAAATATGTTGTTACTAGCTAACCAGTATACTAGGTATGTGTTTTAAATGTATCTTGTATATTTTGTGATCCAAAGTTAGGAAAATTTGCTTTGATGAATGATAGATGATGGAATATTGTTTATAAAATGAGAGGAATATTTTCTCTAGCAGTGTCAAATTTAAATAACCATTCTATATTCCATACAGAATTTCTTTCCTCCTGCATGGCATTTGTCTGAATAGAAAACTACTTAAGGGTTTGAAAAATTTGTGCTCATCGTTGGATCTCTAGCACCTAGAAGACTGCCTATTAAACATTCATATTTTAAATTATTCACTCTATTTGAAAAAATGTATTTAGCACATACTGCTTGACCAATAGGAGCCCTGGTGATGCAGCAGTTAAGAGCTGGCTGCTAACCAAAAGGTCGACAGTTCGAATCCACCAGCCACTCTTTGGAAACCACATGGGGCAGTTCTACTCTGTCCTATAGGGTCACTATGAGTCAGAATTGACTCAACGGCAATGATTTATTTGACTTGTGATAGACTTGGTGCTAGGGATACAATAAGACAGACAAACCCTCTACGCTTTCAGATAGTGTTCTTTAGTGGATGTGAAAAATCAACTAATAAATAGATAGACAAGTAAGTAGGTATCATATAATTAGGAAAAACCCTGGGTGTGATGAAAGCTGGATAGCCAGATGTCTGGACCTATGGTTGACCGGATATACAGTTTTGTGGTCGTTTGGTAGGACTTAGGTTATTCTTAATATTTCATGACTCTGAAAGTATAAGTTTGATGAGTCCTGGAGAATGATAGCCAACTCATATGAGAAAACATAGGAAAATCAGTTCACACCAAGGAAACAGAAAGCATGAAAGTCCTAAGGCTGGAGAGAAATAAATACAATTTAGAACTAATGGAAGAAGATCAAAGATTCTGGAAAGTCATAAACAATAAGATATACAGAGGAAATTCATGAAATAAGCAGTTGGAAAGAAAGCAGATCAGATTCATTCAGGTATTGCAGGCTAACGAATTTAGATTCTAACAGAAATGGAACGACAGAAATGTTTTAAGTGGAGAGAAATGTGATGCAATCTCATTTACAATTTAAAAAATACCACTCTGATCTCTCTATCAGGATAGATTGAGGGGGCTGGGATTTGTGGAAAAGGAGATATTTTGAGAAGTTTTTGCTCTAAACTAGGCTGAAATTATGGCAGTTTGAGAACTAGGCTAAAATTATGGCTGCTTGAACTAAGTTGGAAATAGTGAAAGAGACAAAGGGCCTATTCGAGATACATTTTGGAGGTAGAAATGATAGAACTTTGTGAAGTTTAAATGGTTCTTTTTTTCTATGTAAATTTTGAGCTTCTTGAAAAATGAACCATTTTAAACTGCTTATTAACACCTTGTGAATATGATAGAGCCTGGAATAAAGAAAATGCTCAAGATTGTTTAAAAATTAAATATTTTTTTATAGATAAATATCAGAATTTATCTGTAACTAAAATTCCTTCTTGGCCAATATCTATACATGTTTACTTTTTCATTCTCAAATCAGCACATTTCACTCTTTTACTTTTATTTAAAATTCCAAACCTAATTTAAATCCAACAGAAAATTTTTAGGAAATTCTGTTTCAGACATTATGTTAAATGTTAGTGCTCAGAGGTAAATAAATTCCAGACCCTTTTCCTCAAGGAATAGGAATTCATAATCCACAAGGAAAAGGAGTTTGTAAATTTTAATTACAATTATCTTTTCTTCAATATCAGACTTAGATTTTTTCAAATCTATCTCTCTCAGAAAAGTAGGACTTTAAAAAAAAAAATCCATGTGAAGGTACTGAATTGCTGCCAAAAAGATAGGACTTACAGAGGTAAACTCTTAGAGAGAAGGAAACCCCAGAGAGGGGAGCCTAGAAGTTGATGCTACTTTTTCCCTTGCGGCACTGGTATATTCAAAAGGCTTGAATAATATGCTGAGAGGCTTAAAAGAAAATAACAGCAGCTGAGAGGCTGAGGACCTGAGCAGAGCTCTTGTGACCCTATTCAGCATGTTTTCTCCTTTTCAGAATGGGCAACTGAGGGCTTGACATAACTAACACCATAATAAACCTTTAAGTTTTTTTTTTTTTTTTCTTTGCCTTCTCCCTTTTCGCATACTTTTGTTAATGGCTTTGTTTTGCACGTGCCTTTGTTAATGACTCTGTTTTATGACTTAGGATCCCCCACAGGAAGATTAGAACCCAGATGTCAGAGACATACATCTTCAGCCTGATAAGGAAATGTCCAGTTCCCTATCTCTTTAATATGATAAAGAGCCTCTTGTAATTATCTTGGAGTGAATAACAACACTTCTAACCTTTGTAAAAATCATAAATAAGTTCTGATGTAAAAATGACTTTTGGGACTCCCTAAGGACAGCCTGTGTTGCTGTTGGATCCCTGGTGGTGTAAACTTCCTAAATTAAAACTTCTTCACTCTTTCTGACTTGGGGTGTGTTTCATTGGCGCCACTGCTCCACGGCATGGACCCTATTCGGGTAACACTCTTGATAATCTGAGAAGACAACAATTGCACTTTAATGCCTTCCAAGATGAAGAAGTATTGATAAATACCTCATGCTTTTTCAGCTGTGACCATGAGGGATACCTTGTATGCATAAAAGTGAACCAGAAGTTGAACAGCTTTCATGT
Organism: Trichechus manatus latirostris; assembly: GCF_000243295.1. NCBI lineage: Eukaryota > Metazoa > Chordata > Mammalia > Sirenia > Trichechidae > Trichechus > Trichechus manatus. The sequence continues at coordinate 797,672 of NW_004444234.1, read as the reverse complement.
ATCATTTGGCTTTAGATATGTAACACAACATCCCAAATTTTAGTAGCTTAAAACAATAATCATTCTGTGGGTTGGTAATATGGGCTTGGCTTGTCTGGACTCGATTCAGTCAGCTGAGGGCTTAGCTGAGAGTGCATGATGTAAGATGTCCTCATTCATTTGTCTGATGGTGGCTAAGGTGTCAGAGTATATATGTATTTTTTTTCCATATGGCCTATATAATAGGCTAGCTCAAGCTTCTTCACACCATGATATGATCTTTGTGTTCTGTAAAAATGGCTTGGGGGAGGTGTTTGACCTCCTCAAACCCCACAAGTGGGAAGGAGAACCAAGATAACAGCCCAAGGCTGATTCTTATGAGGGGGAGGTCGGACACACCTCGTCTTTTTGCCATCTCTATCATTTCTGACACCAACTGTCCCTCCCACAGCTCTCTCTACTGGGTTCAATAATTCACTGCAATGGACAGACAGAACTCCCAGACCATGCTCACAATTATGGGGTTTATTAGGGAAGTAACTATTACAATTCAGGCTCAAGAACACTCAGGCTACAGTTCTTCCTTCAGGATAGCCTCTCCCCAACTGTGCTCATAGGCATGCCTCTCCCTGGCCCTCAGTCTTTGCCCAAAGGCACTAAGCTTCAATTTCCATGGGCCGGAAAGACCACTGCGTTGTCTCCTGCTGGTCTCTCCTTCCTTGGTAGTGGTGGGCTCCTCTCTTCTGCTTTGGAATTGGCTCTCTCTTAAGGCAAAACTGACCAATCCCCTTGGATTACCCTATCACACAATCCTGCCCAATCACCTCGGTGGGAGTTATAAGACCACGGCTAGGCCACACGAAAGTAATCAATCACACCGCAAGTTTCATACACTAGAAAGAGCATGCCCCTATGTGTTTGCACATTTCAAACTCTAGTTGTATTCCATTTACTAGTTTCCTATAGGCCAACATTTAGTCATATTTTCAAGCCCAAGCCCAGATTTAACAGTTACAGAAATATGCACAATGTCTTGATGAAAAAAGCTACAAAGAATTTGTGACCTTTTTTTTTTTCCCAGTCTACCACATTTCTCAAGAATGAGGTTCAGGCTCAAGTCAGGTTAATCTTGATTTGATTAAAGTTTAATCTTTCCCTGACTGGTAGGAATAAGAGTAATTTCTCTCTGGGGGGAGATGACATAATCAAGGGGATCAAATTAAATCTATAGGTTTTCATATATAGTATCTGGCATTTAGTAAAAAATAGCATGATATCAAAAAGACAAATACATGAAAGCCAAAACTAAAAATAAACAATAGAGACTAGCTCACAGAAGTTTCCAATATTAGTTACTTGTCTTATTCTGGGTTCTCTAGAGAAGCCAAACCAGTGAAAGATATATATATGCGTATATATATATATATACACATAAATATATATATATAGAGAGAGAGAGAGAGAGAGATTTATCTCAAGGAAATGACTCAAGCAGTTGAAGAGGCTGGCAAGTCCCAAGCCCGTGGGAGAGGCATCAGGCTGGAGGCTTCTCCTGACTCATGCAGCTGCAGAGGCTGATGAACCCAAGAACATCAGGTCAGAAGGCAGACCGTTGGCTCAAAGACTATGGATCATGAGGAATCCAAGTTTGGCAGGTAAGACTACAGGCTGCTGGCTCACAGACTGCAGAGGCTGAGGAATCTGAAGATCAGCAGGCAGTATGGCAGACAGCTGGTTCAAGTCCCAAGAACTGGAGGTCAGATGATGGTGAGCCTGATGCAGCGTCCTGAGCAAGCAAGCAGGCTTTGCCAGAAAGTCCATATATATATTGGATACAGCCCACACCCTCAAAGAAACTCCTCTTACAACTGATTGGCTGATCACATCAGATCACATCATAGAAGAAGACTACATCATTACACAACTTCCCACTTACATCATTACACAACTGTCAAACTACATAATTACATAATTGCCAAACCACTGAAAATCATTTCCAAGACAAGTTGACACCAACCTTAACCATCACATTCCACCCCTTGTAAACTTGGGAAGTATACACATCTCTTTAAACCATGCATGACCTCTAAACAAAGACAATTACAAAGTCATTTTTGCACCTAACATGATACAACTAACATGCATACAACTAAAATGCACTAGCCCCATTTACATCTTATATTTTATAAGTGAAGAAAACAAAAATATTTGATGCACACATACAAGGAAGAAATATCCATAACAATTATAGTCCTTGTTTCTGCAACTGGTCATGTGTTGGTAACTGGTATACAGAACTACATTTTCCACCACCCATTCCGTATTCCTTCTACTCTCAGAAGGACCTTATCTGGTCACTCTTTGCCTGGTGGAGTAAACAAAACCTTCATTCCTGAAGGGTCTGGCCCATTAGTAGTCATATTGGAACTGGGTTGCTGTAGTTTTCCATTGACTTAAATCACAGGGCATGGTAATACTAAGAGACACCCTAAGGGATCTCCTATATTCCAGACATACTCTTTCTTACCTTCATTATGCAACATCAATCTGATTTCCCCTTGGTAGTCAGTCACTTAAACCAACCAATATGGTAACTACCTTCTTTGCCTGCTGATCTAGAGGTATGAGAAGCCCAAAGTAGCAAGGTGGCATTCTTAACTTCCAGTTCAATGAAATCCATATTGTGTTTCCAGGTGGGAGCATTCCTTTCTTTGGAACTAAGACCTCTAGACATGCAAAGCATAGAGTCACGGGGACAGGAAACAAATTTTGTGAGTGGGTCACTAGGGGTAATAGTGAATAGTGCCAATCCTATCTCCACACTTTGATTCCTGGAACCGTGAATCCTGGTGTCTTAGTTATCTAGTGCTGCTAAAACAGAAATACTACAAGTGGATGGCTTTAGCAAACAGAAATTTATTCTTTCACAGTCTAGAAAGTTAGAAGTCCGAATTCAGGATGCCAGCTCCCAGGGGAAGATTTCTGTCTCTGTTGGTTCCGGGGGAAGTTACTTGTGATCAACCTTCACTGGTCTAGGAGGTTCTCAGAGCCGGGACTCCAGTTCCAAAGGACTTGCTCCACTCCTGGCACTTTTTACTTGGTGGTATGAAGTCCCTTGCCTCTCTGCTTAATTCTTTCTTTTGTATCTAAAAATAGATTGACTTCAAGATACAACTGAATCCTGGAGATTGAGTCCTACCTCATTAACATAACTGCCTCTAATCCTGCCTCATTAATATCATACAGGTTAGTATTTGCAACACATAGGAATATCACACCAGATCACAAAATGGTGGACAACCACACAATACTGGAAATCATGAGCTAGCCAAGTTAGCACACATTTTGGGGGGACACAATTCAATACATAACACCTGGCTATGGGAGAAACAGCACCATATATTGGACTCTGCTTTAGAGCTTATACAGTCTTCTGGAGAACAATGTCCTAACCCTGCCAAGTGTTGCAACCTAGCTGGTGCCACAGTTTTGTCTTTACAAGGCCATTCCTTCATTCTATCAAGCCAGCTGCTTCAGGATGATGGACAACATGGTAAGACCAATGAAATCCATAAGCATGGGACCATTGCCATACTTCATTTGCTGTGAAGTGAGTCCCTTGGTCTCAGAAAATGCTGTGTGGGATACCATGATGGTGGATAAAGCATTCTGTGAGTCCACAGATGGTCATTTTGGGATAGGTATTGCATGCAAGGAAGGTAAATTCTTGTCCAGAGTTACTGTCTTTTGCACTAAGAATGAAACTCTGCTCTTTCCATGATAGAAGTGATCCAATGTAATCAACCTGCTGCTAGGTTACTGATTAATCACCTCAAGGAATAGTGCCATATTGGGGACTCAGTGTTGGTCTCTGCTGCTGGCAGATTGGGCATTCAGAAGTGGTTGCAGCCAAGTCAACCTTGGAGAGTGGAAGTCCTTGTTGCTAAGCTCGTCCATGCATAACCTCCTTCCATGTCACCATGGTCACTTTGTTCATGAGCCCATTGGGCAATGTTGGGAGTGGCTAGGGATAAAGGATGACTATTTTCCACAAAAAGTGTCATCCTATCCACTTGATTGTTAAAATTCTCCTCTGCTGAAGTCACCCTCTTGTGAGCATTCACATGAGACTAAAATATCTTCACTTCTTTGGCCCATTAAGAGAGGTCTATCCACATACCTCTTCCCTATACCTCCTTGTCACCAATTTTCCAATCATGTTCCTTCCAAGTTCCTGACCATCCAGCCAAACCATTGGCCATAGCCCATGAATCAGTATACAGTTGCATATCTGACCATTTCTCCTTCCAAGCAAAGTAAATAACCAGGTACACTGCTCAAAGTTCTGGCCATTGGGAGAATTTTCCTTCACCCCTCTCCTTTTTCAAGGTCCCAGAAAGGGGCAGCAGTGCTGCCCCTGTCCACTTTTGAGTGGTGCCCACATATTGCATAGAACCATCTGTAAATCAGGCACGAGTTTTCTCTTCCTCAGTTAACTGATGGTAAGGAACTTCCCACGAGGCCATAGGTGCAGACTGGGAAACAACAGGTAATGTGACAGGAGTGGAGACCATGGGCATTTGGGGCACTATCTCATGCAATTTACTTGTGCCTTCAGGCCCTGCTCAGCCCCGATGTCATATATACCACTTCCATTTAATGATGGAGTGGTGCTATGCACATCTGATTTTATAACTCTGTGAGTCTGACAACACTCAGTTCAAGATGGGCAGCTCAGGCTGCATGCTGACTTGGAGACCCATTATTAAACATTCAGTTCTCTCCTAAGGCCAAGTAACAAACCATAAGCTGTTTCTCAAAAGGAGAGTAATTATATGCAGAGGAGGGCAGAGCTTTGCTCCAAAATCTTAAGAGTCTGCACCATGATTTACCCATAGGGGCCTGCAAAGACTCCGATCTGCATCTTTATCTATCGCTGACACTTCAAATACCATTAGATAAGCTGGATCATGTGATGCAAATAGCAGAGCGGCTAGCACAGCCGCCTGTACCTATTGCAGAGTGTTCACTTGTTCTGGGCCCCACTCAAACCTAGCAGCTTTGTGAGTCATGTGATAAATACATCAGAGTAGCATAACCAAATGAGTTTCCAATCCAAAGAGGCCACCAGGCATTGTGCCTTCTTTTTAGTTGTAGGAGGGGTCAGATATAACCACTTATCCTTCACTTTAGAAGGACTATCTTGACATGTCCGACATCACAGTACTCTTAGAAATTTCACTGAGGTAGAAGGCACCTCAATTTTTGTGGGATTAATTTCCCACCTTCTAGCATGCAAATATTTGACCAGTAAGTCCAGAGTCATTGACACTTGCTTACTAGGTCCAATCAGCATAGTGTCATCAATAGAATGGGCCAGTGTAAAGTCTTGTGGAAGGGAAAGGAGATCAAGATCTGGGCAGACTAAATTATGACACAGGGCTGGAGAGTTGATATACCTGAGGTGAGAGTGATGGTATATTGTTGGCCTTGCCAGCTGAAGACAAACTGCTGCTGGTGTTCCTTTAAGAATAGAGAAAAAAGAATTGGCTGGCTCAATAGCTACATGCTAAGTACCAGGAGATGTATTAATAGACTCAAGCAATGAAACGACATAAGGAACATTAGCTGCAATTGCAGTCATCACCTGGTTAAGTTTACAATAATCCAGTGTCATTCTCCAAGATCCATATCTGTTTTTTTACACAGGTCAAAGAGACAAGTTGAATAGAGAAATGGTGCGAATCACCACCCCTGCATTCTTCAAGTCCTTGATGGTGGCAGTAATCTCTGAAATCCTTCCAGGAACACAGTATTGCTCTTGGTTTACTATTTTCCTAGATAGGAGCAGTTCTAATGACTTCCATTTGGCTTTTCCTACCATAATATCCCTTATTCCACTTGTCAGGGATCCAGTGTGGGGGTTCTGCCAGTTTCAGAGTATATCTATTCCAATTATGCATTCTGGAATTGGGGAAATCACTACAGGATGGCTTTGAGGACATGCCGGACACACTGTGAGACAAACCTGAGCTAAGACTCCATTAATAACCTGACCTCCATATATCCACACTCTGATTGGTGAGCCACAGTAATGTTTTGGGTCTCCTGGAATTAGTCTTTATCCAGTAAACCCCAAAAATCTATTTCCTTTTCCCTAATGAACAGTCATTCTGATAGAAGTCCATGGATCCCTTTGGGAAAGGCTGGGAGAAAGATTAACAGGATACATTTTTTGGCCATGTAATGGGGTCTCTCCTCAAAGATACCCAGCCTTCCCCTCATTCAAGGTGCTGTGGGTCTGTAAACTGGCTCAGGTCTGGGAATTGATTGAGGGGCCATGACTCTCTCTATTCTTGAGATTCAAGTTAGACTGCCATTCACTTGACCTAGAATTCCTCTGCTTGTACAGATCAAGTAAATAATTAGTAGATTTCTCATCTATTTCACTCCTAGGGACACTAAGTAGCCAACGCCATAAGTCCATGAGAGTCAGACTAATCTGATTATGGCTTTGACTTTGTTGTCCGTTACAGTAACTATTCTCACCTTGTCTTTTTTAATTAAGTGTTGCCACTTAGCCTCTAACACCATGGGGTCCAGTTGGCCCCATTGTAGTTAGGTATCTTAATTGAGTTAGGGCAGTTTCTACTGTCTAATCTGACTTTCACTCAATAGCAATCACAGCAGCCTTGAAGGATGCTGGGGCTCTCTTCACAAATTTGTTCCTTGCTATTGTGTTGAAAGGTGTGTCATCTGGTCACTCAGTGGGTGGGTCTGTGGGTCTAACCTGATAAATCCACTCTAATATGCCAATTTCCCTAGGCCTTTGGATACCTTCTTCTACAGTATACCAAAGCAAGTCTAGTGCTTTAACTTGATTTAGTCTAGGCCACTGTGTAATCCATGCTTCAGCAAACCAACCAAATAAACTATTAGATCCTTTCCTAACCTCTCGATCTGAACCACTGAATGAAGAATCTGTGCTTAGTGTGCCCATATCAATAAACTGAAACAGATTTAACTTTATGTTCCTTGCACCATTATCCCAAACTCTTAATAGCCATTCCCACATGAATTCCCCATGTTTTTGTTTGTACATATAAGAAAAGTCGAGTAGTTCTTTTGGAGTGTAGCATACCTCCTCCTCGGTCACACTTCGTACTTCATCTTTTAGGGCTCACTTAGGCTTAAGTTTGGTTATAGATCTAGAAGCAAAAATGAGTGGTGGAGGTGGGTCCTAGGAACATTCAGCAATGTCTTGTAAGGCATGTACCACAGGCAGTGCTTCTGGCAATGACTCATACGCTGCCCCAGGTGATGACTAATCGCCACTCCAGGCAATATTTCAAAGGCTCTTCAGACAAAGGTAGGTTACCCTCATCGGATCGGGGTGGAGGAGTTAATGGTTTTGCTGAGGAGGATAGCTTAACAGACAAAGATAGAGTAATCTCTTCATGTGGGACCAGAAGTCTGGTTCTGTTGGCAGAAGTGATTCAATGGAATTTAGGGGATCGTTGTCCCCAGCTTCCTGATTATCTACCCATATGTCCCATTGCAATTTTCAGGATCCCACTTCTTCCCAGTCAATGCCCTCACTTTAACTTCAGACACCATTTGAGATTGGGAATTTAGTGTGCCTTGTAATTCAGACACTCTTACGATAAAACTCTGGGTTTGGTTTTCAGCAATATCAGCTTTGTTGCTACAAGAAAGAAGGCTTTCTTTCAGGACACAAATAGAAACTTTGAGGTATTTTATGTAGTACTTGAGCTGAAGCTCTGAGCTCATCTTTTTCTTTCACCATTTTGTCTAGCAAAAGTAAGACCTGCCAACCAGCTTCCCTATATCCCTGAAAGAAACTCCTCTTACAACTGATTGACTGATCACCTCAGATCACATCATGGAAGACGACCACATCATTACACAACTGGCAAACTACATCATTACATAACTGCCAAACAACTGAGAATCATGGCCTAACCAACTTGACACATAACCTAAACCATCACATTATTATTCACAAACTCTTACATATGTAAATATTAAAGAACTTAAATGAAATTATCAAAATTCAGAAAATTCAGAGAGAACAGGATACTTTTACATGTTAGATATTCCATGAAGGTTCTGATAGAGGTGAATAAGATGGTCCTTGCCTCCTGGACTTAGAAGAAACAAAGTATTAGGACAATAAAAAATATTTAGTGAACTACGGCAAAAAATTACAGGTGGCACTCAGGATTTTACAAAGTCTACAGGGAACTTCTATCTCAATTTTTTTCTTAGTATTTCTTGAATCTAGTTTTGCTAACTAAATAGCAAAGAAGTCTTTATACATTAATCAACACCTCTTTTTGCACCTATGTAAATAAAACCATCTAAAAAAGGAAAATGTCAAAGTAATGAAATGATCACAAAATTGTTGAATAAATATATTTGAAGAAATATGTGCCTTGAGGAAGAGAAATTAACAAGATAAGAAATGAAAAAAAAAAATAAAAGCTATCGTCTTGTCCTTACCTCTCTTGTCTTTCAACATGGCTAAGCTAACATATCATATAATAATGTCCAAAAAAGGTCTTACATTCCTCAAGTTTTACATACTGAGATAAGCCATGGAAAACAGAAAATCCCTAAAAATTTTGCAACCTGAATAAAACTAAGTCAGAACATGTGTCTTTATCAAACCTGACCCAATTGTCATATAATCACAAGTGACAATTTCCAGGTAACAAATTAAAATTTGAAGTTTTTACCTTTAATTTCTGTCGGGGTATTTTAACTCAGTGAAGCAGTATTTTAATAACTAGTCTCCCTTGCAAGCACCAAAGTAAAAACTCAGCACTCAAGTTTGCCTCTGAGTTTTCTTTGATACAGGTTATTAATACATATTCAGAACAATATGCACAATGCAGCCGATGCAGCTTCCAAAATGGAAAGAGGCCCATTAAACATTGTGTTATTGTCTTAGTGATAGTGGATATATATACATAAAAGGGGTTTTCTGACACATTCCAGACGGTAAAATATTCACTGAGGTAGCAAGCCCTTAAAATTTCATTGGCTTTATCATAGGCATTTTGTGTCATCCTAAAGAATCTATGGTACTGTCCTGTCAGTGAGATGTCATCATTGTAGTAGACCAGTATGATTTGCTTGGGCTGAAGAGATGATCAACTTCTTTGTAAACTAAATTATGACAGCAGAAGAATTGATGTAGACATTATAGAGCACAGTGACATTTTATTGTTTTACATGTTGGGTAAAAACAAATTGTTACTACTTTTATCTGGTTATTGCCAGAAAGAAAGGTGAGAAAAATATTTCAAGATCACCAACACTTTACCAGTTGTCATAAATCATTTAAATTTTCTCCAGTAAAAGACAAAACAAATGTCAAACAGAACTGCATTCAGAGTTACTATCTGATAATTTAATTAATTCAGAAATTCAAGCTGGATTCCGAAAAGGACATGGAACCAGGGATATCATTGCTAATGTTAGATGGATCCTGGCTGAAAGTAGAGAATACCAGAAAGGTGTTTACCTGTGTTTTATTGACTACGCAAAGACATTCGACTGTGTGGCTCATAACAAATGATGGATAATATTGTGAAGAATGGGAATTCCAGAACACAGAATTGTGCTCATGAGGAGCCTGCACATAGATCAAGAGAAGTTGTTAGAATAGAACAAGGGGATACTTCATGGTTTAAAGTCAGGAAAGGTGTGCATTGGGGTTGTATCCTTTCATCATACTTATTCAACCTATATGCTGAGCAGATAATCAGAGAAGCTGGACTATATAAAGAAGAACAAGGCATTAGGATTGGAGGAAGACTGATTAACAACCTGTGATATGCAGATGACACAACCTTGCTTGCTGAAAGTGAAGAGGACTTGAAGCACTTACTGATGAAGATCTAAGACTACAGCCTTCACTATGGATTACACATCAACATAAAGAAAACAAAAATCCTCACAACCAGACCAATAAGCAATATCATGATAAACAGAGAAAAGATTGAAGCTTTCAAGGACTTTATTTTACTAAGGTCCACAATCAACACCCATCGAAGCAGTAGTCAAGAAATCAAATGACACATTGCATTGAACAAATCTGCTGCAAAATACCTCTTTAAAGTGTTAAAAAGCAAAGACGTCACCTTGAAGACTAAGGTGTGACTGACTCAAGCAATGAGGTTTTCAATCACCTCATACGCATGCAAAAGCTGAGCAATGAGTAAGGAAGATCTAAGAATTGACACCTTTAAAATTATGGTGTTGATGAAGAATATTGAATATACCACAGCTTGCCAAAAGAACAAACATATCTGTCTTGGAAGAAGTACAACCAGAATGCTCCTTAGAAGCAAGGACGGCGAGACTTTGTCTCATATACTTTGGATGTATTATCAGGAGGGATCAGTCCCTGGAGAAGGCAGTCATGTTTGGTAGAGTGCCAATGAAAATGGGAAAGATCCTCAATGAGATGGATTGACATGGCGGCCACAATATTGGGCTCAAGCATAATAATGATTGTGAGGATGGTGCAGGACTGGGCAGTGTTCCAGTCTGTTGTGCCTAAGGTCGCAATGTGTCAGAATTGACTCATTGTCACCTAATAACAACCTGATTCATTTAGTAATCCAACGTCATTTTTTCAAGAAATCTGTTTTTTGCTCAGTGTGTACCAACAAATTAAAAGGAGATGTAAGAATCACTAATGCTTTGCTGTTTCAGTCTTTGATGGTGGCACAATACCTGTAATTCACCCAGTGGCACCAATCTCTCTAATTCACAATATTGCATTTGGGTCACAATTTAGGTAAGGAGGACTAATGTCAGAGGTCTTCCAGCATTACCCCACTTGTAGCTGTTAGTCCAATTGTCAGATGTGGTTTGCTACTGATGTTTGTTCCATCTACTTATTAAATACCTGGAAAAAATAGCCTGGGCACATGATGAAATTATTTTGGGTAAAAACTCCATTTATTACTAAATCCCTGGACTCCGTGTCTTCAGATCAGGGGCAGCATCCCATAGATGTTGAAAGTTATTCATACACCATTTTCTGTATACTACACTTGCCCTAGAACATGATTCCAGGTCTTTGCAAATTTTATTATAATATTTTACCTTGTCTTCTTAAGCTGCCCTTTGAAATCTTCTGTTCAGTTCCTTTACTTCTTTGTTTCTTCTGTTTGCTTTAGCTACGCTGCTCAAGAGCAAGTTTCAGAGTGTCTTCTGGCATCCATTTTAGTCTTTTCTTTCTTTCCTGTCTTTTTAATGACCTTTTGCTTTCTTCATATATGAGGTCATTGATGTCATCCCACAAGTCTTCCTGTCTTCAGTCATTAGTGTTCAGTACATCAAATCTATTATTGAGATGGTCTCTAAATTTAGGAGTGATATATTTAAAGCACACTTTGACTCTCTTGGACTTGCTTTATTTCCAGTTTCAACTTGAACTTGCATATGAGCAACAGATGTTCTATTCCAGAATCATCAAATGCAAATTTTCCCATCTGATCACCTGAAGAGAAGGGGGTAGTCAGACATGTGAGCACCAGTCTAGAATTGTAACTCTTTAGCACTGCTGCTTATTTAGACAGACCATTAGGCTTTAAAGGGGGAGATGCAATAGTTTGTTCCAAAGCCCAAAGACGCTAGTGAGGTGGGTGTAGGGGTGGGGAACTAGGAGTAACTATCATCATCTGGGCCATCTGGGCCATCAGAAGGACTGCCTCCTCTCCTTCTCCTTGGAATAACAATCAGTGCCCATGGAAGCAGCAGTCGAGAAATCAAATGACATATTGCATTGGACAAATCTGCTGCAAAAGACCTCTTTAAAGTTTTAAAAAGCAAAGATGTCATTTTTATGACTAAGGTGTCCCTGACCTATGCCATGGTATTTTCAATTGCCTCATAAGCATGTGAAAGCTGGACAATAGAAAAATAAGACCAAAGAAGAATTGATATGTTCATATGGTGGTGTTGGCAAAGAGTATTGAATAAACAATGGACTGTCAAGAAGAATGAACAAATCTATTTTGGACAAACTATAATCTCTGGAGAAAGACATCACACTTAGAAAAGTAGGCAATCGGCAAAAAAGGGGGAGATCCTCAATGAGATAGATTGGCTGCAACAATAGGCTCAAAAATAGCAACAACTGTCAGGATGGTGCGGAACCAGGCAATGTTTCCTTCCGTTATACATAAGGTCGCTAGCATTCAGAGCTGACTTGACAACACCTAACAACAACAACAAAGAATATGACTGCTAGAATCGTTAGGGAAGATTGGAAAGATATTTTACAATATATACTTCTTGCTAAAAAAAAAAAAAGGATATTCAGCATGCCTACTGGGCAATATTAACCCCACATACCAGCACTGAATCTTAGAATTCATTTTATCTTTTGGATTCTAGTCCTGCAAATTCTTCACTATCTTGATATTGTTTCATGTTTTTAATATGTTTTCTTATATTTGTCTTGAACTTTTTGGAGTTTTTGTGGCACAGTGGTTAAAAGTTTGCCTGCTAACAAAAGACTGGGTATTCGAATCCATCAGCTGCTCCTTGGAAAACCTATGGGGCAGCCCTAGTCTGTCCTATACGGTACTATGATTAGGAATCGACTTCATGGCAACGGTTTTTTTTTTTTTTTGGTATCGAGAACTTGGTTCAAATTATCCATTTGGCTATTTCAAGAATTTTAAAATTTGCATATTAATTAGAACTATACAAAAATAATTAACTTCACTGCATGTGATATATATGTACTATATAGCAAGTCTTCCCTTTCAGGAAGTTGATGTATATATCTCTATATTAACTTCACAGGTTTAAATTTCGCAAAAAATCTTGCAGTTCTATTTATATCAAGACTTCTCTTGTTTTTGTTTTTTTTTAAAACTATATTCCTTGGAATTTTATAATTTTGCTTTTAGTCAAAGTATCACTCTTTTTGTTATAGTTTGTAAGTAGTGTTTGCTGTTGAATACATTATTTTATCTACTCTCTCTACCTTGCTCTCTATTTATAAACTTTATTTGGGATAAGAGAATAAAACTGGAAGAGGTTGCATAGGTCCAGCTCATTATTATTACTCCCTATTGCTAACCCCCACATTGTCTCATGATCTTGTTTTTCTCCCATTCCAGTCTCTATGAAAAGTTTAAGATTAACCAGTGTTCCTCCTTGGAGGGTAGAAAACAAGTGATAATGATCTAGGAATGACAAACCAAACAAAGCACCCATCTTGGGACAAGAAAACTAGGATGTTGCCAGATAACCCCCAAGAAAAAATTAACTCATCTGGGGGACATGACCACCACAAGGAGGAACTAACACAAAATTCTAAGAGCCATCATCCTGTCCCTATAAAAGCCTTTGGCAGATCTCCAGTGGGAGAGACGGGTCTTTGAAGGAATCTATTCCCCTCTGTCTCCTATATCTCGATATATAATAAAACTCTTGCTGCTCACCTCACCCTGGTCTCCGAATTGGCTATTGTGGCAGGAGGCTCCAATCCACGTTATTGCGGTAACAAATTTGGGGGCCCCTAGGGGGAGCTCCAGCTGCTTGAGATGCGGTGGCCCTGGGGCAGGGCGTGGGGCTGATTGACTGCTCTCCCAGTAAGTGGCCGCGAGAGGCTTCATTTGCCTTCAGGGAGACCATCAGCCAAACCTGGGTCTGCCACGGTACCGCAGGTCCCTAACCGCACCAAAAGAAGTGGGTGAAAGAAAGCAAGACCTACATAGGAGGGATCCCAAGGTGAGTCTGCGATTCCCCTCCCCGTTCTGCTCAAGGCTGGGGCAGATAGGGCAGGCCCAAGGGTTCCGGAGTGGGACCTGAGCCCTTGGTTTCTGAGGTGGGAATCGCCTCAGATGACCGACCCTGTGAGTAGGGTCGCAAGAAGGGACTCCTGGTAACTCTAGAATCTTCGTTCTAGGGTGTGTGAATGCTCCTGGGATTGTCTGGGAGGTTGAGGCTGCCAATATCACCTCTGTCACCTGAAGAGTTTGTCTGAGAGATTGAGGCTGCCGAGATTATCTCCAGCATTTCTTTAAGGATTTTTGTCTGTCTGTAGCGTGTAGAATACAAATTCCTCAGGGACTGTCTGCGAGGTTGAGTCTGCCAAGACCACCTCTGTAACCTAGTGGGGGTTGTCTGAGAGGTTGTGGTGGCCGAAATCACTTTTGTCATCTCAGTGGGATCACGTTTTGTGTTCGTTTACTGTTATTTATGTGTACTTGTCCCTGTGAAGCCTCAGTATTCTTGTGTAGACATCACCTTAACCCTTATCTGTATAAAACCTGTCAGAAGATTCATGAATATTTTTGGTTCCAGTTTTTTCTTTTGTTCTGAGAAAAATGTCTCCAAGGAGGTTGGGGGCCCAGAATAGGAATTAACCTAAGCTAAATATTATATGAAATATGTTTTAGTAAAGGAAAAAGAATCATTTTGTCTTAAAGTAAAAGTAACAGTTCCAGAATAGTAAGAAAGAAAGAAATTAGTTACCTTTTGCCCTTCAAAATATCTAGGTCAACTGAAACATATATAAATGTCTTCCATGAGTCAAGAGAGTGAGGTCAGGACAAGATCACGCCTCCTCAGCCCCCAACCTCCAGTCTCCAAGGTTATGTAGATCCAGGGAAGCTTTTAAAAGACCTTTTCCAATTAGGTGGAGACCTGTTTAAGACAAAAGATTAGAAAAATTGCATTTTGCTATAGTTATCAGAAATTGGGTGGATCCCAGTCATAAAAGAACTGTAAATAAGTTCTCTCTATGGTAGGGGAACTATAAGAAGTCAAAAAAAAAAAAAGTAATCCCAGTGAAACACACTTGAAACGACCTGGAAAAATGTTTCCAGCAGTAGCCAGAGACTTAAGATTATATCCATATCAATGAATTGGTCAATTGAGCTGAGACTTTTCAATTTCCAAAGTCAGTTAATAAAATCTTTAAGGGCTAAACTTAGATTGGGAAAAATATGAGAAATAATAAATGTTAAATGAAAATTAGAATATTTAAACAGACGTTCTTTCAACAACAGTTATGTTTTATTATATACAGTATTAAAATAATTCCCAAATCATTTAATGTAACTTACTGATATTAAATTGAGTTACTAGATATTTGTCATAATTTAAGCTTATATACTTTGGCTTTTTATGCCACAAGAAGGAGAACATATATATATATTTAAGTCGGCTAAGACTGTGTTGATTTTTGCCATTTTAAAAGAATGCACTATAAGAGATATGCAACAAAGACCATGTTTAAAAGGTTTATTGAAAAAGAAATTTATCTGATATGGTCAAAAGTTTTATGTCTGACTAAAGTTTAATGGTTTAATTTATAATTTATGAGATTTTTACGAGCATTAATGTTAAATAGCATATGAAAAATAATTGAGTTTCTTGCTGTTAAAATAACAAAATTTTCTTTGATTTCTGAAGTGAAGGGTTAGTTTATGCTTTGTGTAATCTGCCTCACAGACAAAGGTTTGGTTTCACACTATAAAAAGTTTCCTGAGTTGAAAACCAAGTCACATGGCTTTAGAGAAAAAAAGCTGTTTTTTCTTTTTCTTTTTACCTTAAGATCTTTGATTAAATAACTTAAGTATTGTTTCACAGTGACCTATAGTCAACTCCTGACAACTCTGAAACTTCATGGAAAGCCACAAAAAAAAAAAAAATATTCTCAAAGAAAAAGTGTTAGAAAGTTTTATTTAACATGATGTACAGAAGATGTTTTCAAAATCAAGAGATATAACTTATTCTCGTTGGGTTAAAATTTATATGTTAGTATTTCCTCTTATGTTTTTGCCTGGATTAGACAGCAAATACGTAATATTATGCTATAATTTTATTATTATCTCTTTATTGTTAACTTGGTCACAAATTTATTTTTGAATCTAGCATTATCAAAGCCAATAGTTTAATTGAAAAATTCACATCATTTACCCAGGATTTTTTTTATTACTACTCGAGTATTTAGAGACTTGGTATATTCTTAATATACCTGACTATACAGTATTTTGTCTCAAGATTATTATGTATTATATCTAAAGCTCTTTAAAAATGCAGTTAAGGATTATGTTTACAAATATTTTTATCTAAAGTTTTTTTTAACTGGTTTTATTTGGCCTTTACGTTGTGCTTGTAATTAACTTCTATCAGGTCTTTTACTATTAAGAGTATTATTTTTATAAGTTAATCATGGCCATATTAAGTTTTGTCATCTGAAGGTAAGTTTTTACTTTACTGATTTGCTGAAAACATTTGACCACAATATTTCAACAAAAAGACAAACTATATTGGACTTATGAAAAGGACGGTGACGAGACTCAATCAAGTATTCCAGAACTCTTATGTAGAAGATGATGAGTTCACACACTGCTGCTGATCCAGAATCACGTGGAACAGAAATTAACTACAAATAAGACTGAGTAAATGAAAGGAAACTATGGGTTTTATGTAGGAATATTGCTGATGTTTTAAGGTCCTATTTTTTGGATATAAGAAACCATTTTCCTTTCTCCTAAATTATCTAACTAATGGGTTTAGGTATTGTAACTCTTGAATTAGCAAAGTTATAAATTGTAAGTATCATAACCAGAGAAGTGTCTGAAATTTGAGCTATGATTTTACAAAATAGAATCGTATTAGCCTTCCTGTTAGTCTCTCAAGAAACAATTTGTGCCTTAATAGATAAATGTCGCTGTATTTATATTAATACGCAGTCTGAGGTTTTGCAGAATGTAGTTGCTGTTGAGACACATGAAAGGCAGTTACTGATGCTGCTTATGCATAAACAAACCCCTGTTACAGGGGGAGGCCCATCTATCCCAGCCAAATCTCCTCTAGGCTGCATTCTAGCAATCTGGAGGAGATATAGTTATGAGCCTATGACAAGAAAGAAAATGATATGCTTATGTAACATTGTATGGCCCCAATACCAGCTGGGGGACCAGGAACATTGGCTCCAAAATGGGTCTTTGGCTTACGGCATGATTTTTCAACTTGACTTCTTTTGTAGGAAAAAATGGGGCAAAGTTCTCTATATTCAAGCTTTCATGTCTCTCTATCAAACTTTAAATCTCTCTAACCAGGTTCGTTTCCAGGGAAAGCTGAAGGCAAAAATGCTTTCTGAATCCTCACCGGAGGGTCTGTTTTAGAAGGAATAGCTCTGATGACTGCTTTGGCTCCTCCCCCTACCCATATAGGGAAGGTGCAGTAGAAGCTGACAGGTTGGGTTGAGGAATGGTGGCAGAATCCCTCTCAGAAAGTGTTGAGCCTGATTCTAGTCTGGCAAGCTTGGGAGAAACTGATGAAGGAAGGGAATCCGGAAGGAAGAGTCCGACTTTTTTGGGTATGGTATGAAAACAGGGTACTGTTTTCAGTGAGGGTACTGCCAGGGCTCAGGCAGGACAATTTTCTCTGATAGAAGTTCCAGCAGAAGCAGGAACAACATTAGTACACACTCCTGTCTCTACCTCCGACTTGTATAACTGGAAGAATCACAATCCTCCTTATTTGAGTAACCCAAATAGTATGGCAGAGTTGTTCCTTTCCATTTTCTACAGATCCCACCTGAAAACGCATGCACTTTGCAGGCGACATTGTTGCAAGAATAAATAGTGACACTTAGTTACATTCCTTTCCATATTCAACAAAAGGTGAATCCGGAGGTCTGGGCTTCAGAAAGGCCCAGGAGAGCCAAGTCAACCTCACTGGTTAAAATTACTTTAAAACCCAGAGCACCTACTATAAACCAGAGGAAATATACCCTCCACAACGAAGCTTTGGAAGGGATCATACCATTGGTGCATCAATACATAAAAATTGAACTTTTGAAATTTTGCCAGTTTCTCTGAAGCACCCCTATCTTACCGGTATTGAAACTGGGAACAAGGGAACAGGCGTCTGTTCAAGACCTAAGGAAAATCAAGCAAATAGTAAAGGACATTCATTCAATAGTTCCACACCCGTATACCCTCTTGGTTACTATACCCAGTCAATGTGCTTGGTTTTCAGTACTGGACTTGAAAGATACCTTCTTTTGTATTCCTCTACACCCCAAATCTCAGCCTCTATTTGCCATTGAATGGACTGATATTAAGACAGGGAATAGCTGTGGGAGTACTAACTCAAACTCTGGGAACAGCCAGGAGACTGGTGGCCTACTTTTCAAAACAGCTGGACAAGGTAGCCCTGGAATGGCCCCCTTGTCTTCGTGCCGTGGCTGCAACATGTGACCTGTTACAGGAAGCTGAGAAATTCACCCTTGGACAAAAGGTAATGGTAAACACACCACATACAGTTCTGCCTCTTTTGGAACAAAAGCAGATTTTTTGGTTCATGGCAGGACAGATGGGAAAATATCAAGCAATCTTGTTAGACAACCCAAACGTGGTTCTGAAGGCTGTCTCCTCCTTCAATCCCTCCACATTGCTGCTTATTTCAGAAGATGCCACCGTACATGACTGCCTACAGATAATTGAGGAGGTTTATTCTAGCAGACTAGATCTCTCAGATGTTCCCTTGACTGACCCAGAGTTAGAAATGTATACAGATAGCAGTAGCTTTCTATATGAAGGATGCCACAAGGCAGGATATGCAGTGGTGACACGAACTGAGGTCTTAGAAGCAGCTCCACTTTCTGCTGGCACTTAGGCTCAAAAGATCGAACTCATAGCCTTGGGGCAGGTCCTGGAACTAGCAGCAGGAAGATGCATAACTGTGTATACTCATAATAAATATGCCCATCTGGTCCTTCACTCACATGGTGACTTGTGGAAAGAAAGGGGACTTCTGACAACTGCCAACAAAGAAATAAAACATGTTCCAGAAATCGATACCGGGACTCCTGAAGGCAATCAATGATCCCCTTCGGGTGGCAGTGGTATAATGCCCCAGACACCTGGAAATTTTAGCTCTCTGCTGGTTTTTGTGGACACCTATTCAGGGTGGGTGGAAGCTTTCCTTTGATGAACCGATCGAGCCCAAGAAGTGATCAAGGCATTACTCAAAGAAATCATACCCCATTTTGATCTTCCAATCTCAGTCCAGAATGACAACAGGAGAGCTTTTATGGCAACAGTTACCCAAGAAGTCAATAAGGTTTTAGATATAAATTGGAAATTACACTCAGCCTGGAGACCACAATTGCCTGGAAAGACCAAAAAGATGAACCATACTCTGAAAAAGTCCTTGGCGAAACTTTGCCAGGAGACAAGCTCCACTTAGACACAAGTTCTCCCCATTGCTCTGCTCAGAATCCAGGTATCCCCTCGAAGAAGGCTCAAATTGAGCCCTTACGAATTAATATATGGGAGACCATTCCTGAAAAAGTTGACTTTCCCCACCTAGGTGATGACTGAGGTGGAGAAAAGAAACTGAGTCCGTTCTCTGGGAGCTGTCATAAACACTGTTAATCAGTATGCTTCTTCTTGTTTGTCTTTTCCTTCTGACACTCCACAGGTGCCAACTCAGAGATCAGAGATCGGGTCCTGTCGAAAACCTGGAATAATCAACCCCCGGAAGCTCAACTGGCCCTTCAGTGGGAGGGACCTTTTGAAGTTCTCCTGACCACCCACTCATCTCTGAAATTAGCAGGAGTAGCTGCGTGGGTGCATCACTCTAGGGTAAAAGCAGCCCTGCCAGAGGAAGAGAAAGAAGCAGAAAACAAAGAGCCACCATACTCTTGTACTCCAATTCAGGGCCTGAAGTACTAGTTCAAGAAGCTTACAGTACAATGATTTTGACCTTGTTTCCCTCTATCTTTCTATTTTCCAGGACACCTGGACAGAAGAGGTGCCAGTGATCCTACAGGCAAAGGGGACACTGACCATGCAATCTGGGGGCACTCTGACTTTCCTGTGTGTAGTCTTAATCCTAACTCCAGTAGGTCCAGTTAAGTGGGCCATATAGGAGCCCGAGAAAGGAAACTTAAGACTAATGATTATTCTAGGTTATTTTTGTGTTACCTGTTTTATGAGAGTACTAACAAAACGAACTACAAATACTTTTAAGACTAGAAAAATTTTTATCCTGGTCAGTCGGGACACCCGTTTTTCAAGCTCTAACGTTGAATGTCATCTAATTCACCAAGATGCAGCCAATTTCCACTCTAACTCCCTCCACCACCTATGGCCCCTAGTCGATACCAGGAGGTTTCTCACCCCAGCCAATGCCCCCAACCAGCAGGAAGTAGTCAGAAAAGAAGCGACACCCTGTTTCCCAAGATTCAGAAACTTCCAATAAAAGAGGGGATTGGAAGAGGCTGCTTAGGTCCGGCTTACTATTATTACTCCCCATTGATAACCCCCACTTTATTTGATGATCTTGTTTTTCCCTCCCATTCCAGTCTCTATAAAAAGTTTAAGATTAACCGATGTTCCTCCTTGGAGGGTGGAAAACAAGTGATAATGATCTAGGAATGACAAACAGAACAAAGTATCCGTCTTGGGACAAGAAAACCAGGATGTTGCCAGATAACCCCCAAGAAAAGTTTAACTCATCTGGGACATGAACACCTCAAGGGGGAACTATCACAAACTTCTAAGACCCATAAGCCTGTCCCTGTAAAAGTCTTTGGCTTCTTTTCAGTGGGAGAGACAGGTTTTTGGAGGAATCTATTCCCCTCTGTCTCCTATATATCGATATATAATAAAACTCTTGCTGCTCACCTTACCCCATCACGGAATTGGCTATTGTGGCAGATGGCTCCAATCCACATTATTGCAGTAACAAAACTACATCACACAATATATTCTGTTATATTCAGATACTTTAAATATTTAACTTTAAATATGTCATTAAATTGACAGACGAAAATATGAATAAATAATTTTAGGAAAGGGTAGGCCAATTTATGGATACAGGCAAATAAAAAAATTGAGAAAGGAGTAGAAATGTTCATATTAAATAATAACATTCCTTATTTAGAGAAAAAAATATAATGAAAATGATGTTGTTGTTAGATGCCATGGAGACAGTTCTGACACATAGAAATAATACGTACAACAGAACAAAACACTGTCTGGTCCTGCGCCTTCCTCACATCATTTCTATGTTTAAGCCCATTATTGCAGCCACTGTGTCAGTCTATCTTGTTGAGGGTCTTCCTCTTTTTCGCTGACCACTGCTTGACCAAGCATGATGTCCTTCTCCAGGGACAGGTTCATCCTGATAATATGTCCAAGGTATGTGAGACATAGTCTTGCCATCCTTGCTTCTAAGGAACATTCTGGCTGTACTTCTTTCAAGACAGATTTGTTTTTTCTTCTGGCAGTTCATGATACATTCAATATTGTGCCAATACCTTAATTCAGAGGCATCAATTCTTCAGTCTTCATTCTTCATTATCCAGCTTTCACGTGCATATGAGGCAATTGAAAATACCATGGCTTGGGTCAGGTGCACCTTAGTTCTCAAAGTGACTTTTTGCTTTTTTAACACCTTAAGAAGGTCTTTTGCAGCAGATTTTCGCAATGCAATAAGTTGTTTGATTTCTTGACTGCTGCTTCCATGGACATTGATTGTAGATCCAAGTAAAATGAAATTCCCGACAACTTCAATATTTTCTTCATTTATCATGATATTGCTTATTGATCCAATTGAGAATTTTTCTCTTCATGTTGGGGTGTAATCCATACTAAAATGATGAAGTCTTCTAAAGATAACTTTATATAAAGATGACTTCATACTAAAGATGAAGTCTTCAATTTTTGTCACTAAGTGCTTAAAGTCCTCTTTGCATTCAGCAAAAAAGTTTGTGTCATCTCCATACAACAGGTTGTTAATGCGTCTTCCTCCACCCCTGATGCCATGTTCTTAATATAGTCCAGTTTCTCAGATTATTTGCTCAGCATACAGATTGAATATGTATGGTTAGAGGATACAACCTTGACGCATACCTTTCCTGATTTTAAATCATACAGTATACCCTTGTTCTATTCAAATGACTGCCTCTTGGTCTATGTACAGTTTCTGCATGAGCACAATTAAGTGTTCTGAAATTCTCATTCTTCGCAATGTTATTCATAATTTGTTATGATCCACACAGTCAAATGCCTCTGCATAGTCCACAAAACAGAGACAAACATCTTTTTGGTATTCTCTGCTTTCAGCCAAGTTCCATCTGACATCAGCAATGATATCCCTCATTCCAAGTCATCTTCTGAATCTGGCTTGAATTTATGGCAGTTCCTTGTCTATGTACTGCTGCAACCGTTTTCAAATGATCTTCAGCAAAATTTCACTTGCTTGTGATATTAATGCTATTGTTCAATAATTTCCACATTCTATTGGATCACTTTTCTTTGGAATGGGCACAAATATGGATCTCTTCTAGTTGGTTGGCCAGGTAGCTGTCTTCCAAATTGGTATAGATGAGTGTGAGCTTTCAGCTTTGCATCTGTGTATTGAAACATCTCAGTTGGTGGTCTGCCAATTCCTGGAGGTTGTTTTTCACCAATGCCTTCAGTGCGGCTTGGATTTCTTCCCTCAGTACCATTGGTTCTTGATCATACACTACCTCCTGAAATGGTTGAATGTCGACCAATTCTTTTTAGTATAATGACTCTGTTCTGTGAATTCAACTTATATAACTAAGAGAAAGAAAATAAGAGGAGAATTTTAAATACTGTAAACAAGTTTATCCCCATTCTAATTAATGTATGTTTACCTTCGACAGTGAAATCTGAGGTATGAGTTTGTTTTTTTCCTTGTAAGACTCAGTTCCTCCTTATCTCTCATGATGTGAGCATCTCTTAAGATTGAGTGAGTTTTTATGAGATGCCTTATGCAAAACATATAAATGTAAATGGCATGGCCCTAAAACAAGCTAACTGACCATTTTTGAATAACTAATTTAGAAAAAGCTTTTGTCTGTTTAAATCATGAAAGAAAACTAAATTATCAAAAATCAATTATTAAAATAATTATTAAGAAATATAATAATGGCATAAAATATATGCATAAAATATCTTGTGAAGTCAAAAAAACATGTTATAATATCACGCAGAACTTGATATATTTTGTTTTAAAATGTTCCTATCAAAAAGAGTAGACAAATTTGTGATGAAATTTTGTTGCTTATTTTCTTTAGGAAATGGAATAAATTAAATTTTATTCATTATGTATTGCTATATATTACTTTTGTTATTAATGTTTATATGAAAAATATTGAAGTAAAAGGGACTAAAAAGTTAAATTATCTAAACATAGTCTTCTCAAGAGTTTCATTTGATTCAACACAAAATTTAGACTGCCTAGAGCAGTGTAAAAAAGAGAATGTTATTAAAAATATTTTCTTCAATTTTGTTTTTAAAATGTGATTGTTTCCCTGAGAAGTCAGAATTGGCATTATTCTATATGTCTGATGAGAGCAAACTTATTAGAGACAAAAGACAAAAAATGTATTTTTGTTGACCTTGAAGAAAGATCTTGAATTAAGATTTAATGAGACACCAGCTTGACACCAAAATGTTCAAGGGAAACATTAAGAAAAAACCGTAATTTTCCAGAAGGCAACTCTGAATATGCTCTATTAACAACCATATATTTTATCCAAAAAAGCATTATCAGATTTAAGTTCAGCCAAGACACTTTCAAGGCAATTATAAGCAGTCATCTTCTATGACTATACAGAAACTTAAATAATGTGCACAATGAAAGATTAAGTTTGAATGACTAGTTTTGGTAAATTAAAAAAAATGCTGCACAATAAACCCCAATTACTGCAAAAAAAAAAAAAAAAAAAAAAAAAAAAAACAAGCCCCCGTTTAAAATCAGGACTTGCTGTTAAAAAATTTTTTATTGTCACAATAATATTTTTCTTTCATAGCATTTATCACAGATTGGCATATGATACGCACACACAGTACTTTTAATACTTTTCATTCCTCTATGAGAATAAGGATCGGTAGTTGGAAAATATGGCCTTGGTGATAGAAACAATGCTGGAGATCACATGATAGAATTTTGCAAGACCAACGACTTCTTCACTGGAAACACCATTTTTCATGAACATACATAGTGACTATACACATGGACCTGGCCAGATGGAATATACAGGAATCAAAGCAACTACATTTGTGGAAAGAGATTATGGAAAAGCTCGATATTATCAGTCAGAACAAGGCCAGGGGCCAACTGTGGAACAGACCGTCAATTGCTCATATGCAAGTTCAAGTTGAAAATGAAGAAAATTAGAACAAATCCACGAAAGCCAAAGTACAACCTTGAGCATATTCCACCTGAATTTAGAGTCCATCTCAAGAATAGATTGGATGCATTGAGCACTAATGACTGAAGACCATACGAGTTGTGGAATGACATTAAGGATATCATACATGAAGAAAGCAAGAGGTCATTAAAAAGACAGGAAAGAAAGAAAAGAGCAAAATGGATAACAGAAGAGACTCTGAAACTTGCTCTTGAATGTCGAGTAGCTAAAGAGAGAAGGAAGAAATGATGAAGTAAAAGAGCTAAATAGAAGACATCAAAGGGTGGCTCGAGAAGACAAAGTAAAGTATTATAATGACATGTGCAAAGGCATGACGGTAGTAAACCAAAAGAGAATACACTCAGCATTTCTCAAGCTGAAAGAAATGAACAAAAATTCAAGCCTCGAGTTGCAATATTGAAGGATTCTACTGGGAAAATATTAAACTACACAGGAAGGGTTAAAAGAAGATGGAAGGAATACACAGAGTCAATATACCAAAAAAGAATTGGTTGACATTCAACCATTTCAGGAGATAGCATATGATCAGGAACCAATGGTACTGAAACAAGAAGTCCAAGCTGCCATGAAGGTGTTGGCAAAAAAAACAAGGCTCCAGGAATTGACAGAATCCTAATTGAGATGTTTCAACAAACAAACAGATGCAGCAGTGGAAGTGCTCACTCATCTATGCCAAGAAATTTGGAAGACAACTACCTGCCCAACCGACTGGAAGAGAATACATATTTATGCCTGTTCCCAAGAAAGGTGATCCAGCCAAATGTATAAATTATCGAACAATATCATTAATATCACACACAAGTAAAATTTTGCTGAAGATCATTCAGAAGTGGCTGCAGCAGTACATTAACAAGGAACTGGCAGAAATTCAATCTGGATTTAGAAGTGGTCATGGAACCAGGGATATCATTACTGAAGTCAGATGGATCCTGGCTGAAAGCAGCAAATACCAGAAAGATGTTTACCTGTGTTTTATTGACTAAGCAAAGGCATTCTACTGTATGGATCATAAAAAATGGTGGATAACATTGTGAAGAATGGGAATTCCCAAACACTTAATTGTGCTCATAAGGAACCTGTACATAGATGAAGAGGCAGTCATTCCAACAGAACAAGGGGATATTGCATGGTTTAAAGTCAGGAAAGCTGTGCTTCAGGGTTGTATCCTTTCATCCTACTTATTCAATCTGTATGCTGAACAAAAAATCCGAGAAGCTGGATTATATGAAAAAGAACATGACATCACAATTGGACGAATACTCATTAACAACTTCTGATACACAGATGACACAACCTTGCTTGCTGAAAGTGAAGAGGACTTGAAGCACTTACTGATGAGGATCAAAGACACAGCCATCAGTATGGACTACACATCAACATAAAGAAAACATGGAGGTGGGGCCAAGATGGTGGAGTAGTCAGACACTTCCTGTGGTCCCTCTTATAACAAAGACATGAAAAAATAATTGAATCGATTTTATATGACAATCTAGGAGCCCTGAACATCAAAGGCAAAGTTGAGGAATCGGACTGAGTGGCGGGGGAAGGGACAGACAATTCGGAAGCAGCGAGGAGTTGCCAGACTTGACCTAGTGGGAGAAAGCAGCCTTCAGGCCAGATCAGATCGCGTGCATGGTGAGGCAAGCTGTGGCGCTCAGGAGGCATTTTCCACATCGGGAGAGGCCCAGTGGCAGAGAGTGTACTCAGGCATTCAGAACCAGTGAAATGCAGCGCTCAATCAGCTAAAGATAAGTACATGAGTCTGGCCTGCTGTGCAGATCAAAAAACACCCCATTTGGGAAAAACCTCTCTCCCATTTACCTCCCCCCTCCCCGCTCTACTCTGGGTAATGACCGGCTTCAGTGATTGCTGAGTACCTTGTGCCAGAAATAGGGCCTGTCATGTGCCCTGAGTCCTTCTCCTGGCCTTGGAGAGGGAACATTATTAACAAACAGGGAAAAAATAATCTTCCAGCTTCCCTAAGCCAGGAACCCAGGATAAGCACAGCTCCTTTGCCTAAGCACAAGCATAAGGAGTCCACAGACTTTGAATGCCTTTCATCCCTGCATAGACTTACATGGGCCCATTTCAACAGTGTATGACCTCATTACCACAGTACAACAGAGTATTTACCTGAAGTCTAACTTCAACTGTTTCAGCTGTGAAGTGTCAGGTTTATGACATTTGACACTGCTCTGTGCATTAAGCAGTTTCCTCACCTGCCAACATCAGGGGTCTGAGGACTGATGGTTCCACCCACGCCACCTAGGCACCTGTGACAGGGATCAAAGAAAAAGTGGTGCCCCCAAGTCCTTACAACCAACAGCACTGGGTGCTCACAGTCCAGCTACAAAACCCGCCCACCTATACACTCTAAGGAACTGGAAGATGTTTTCCTCCCAGACACTCAGGGGCAGCGGTCAGCCCCCTGCCTTGCTCAGCCAATGACCCCCAACTGTAGCCAGATACCTATGCCTACACCAATCACCCATGCCAGTCTAGGACTGTAGGTGAGAGCCTGCACCACACACTTGGTGACTGAGTACCTGAACAACTGATATGAGCCCATAAAAGAAAAGTAAACGGACTACTGGGCTCACATAGTAACAGATTTAACCACCTAGTGACAGGATGTTAGAGCTTCAAAGCCACCAATAATCAAACTAGCTCACACGAACAATCTATTAGGGCATATCACAGAAAATAAAAATTTAAAAAATGACAAGAAACTGGGACACAGTAAGCAAACATAAAACAAATAAACATAATAAATTATTGATGGGTCAGAGACAACAGTCAATATCAAATCACATAAAGAGGCAGACCGTGATGGCTTCAGTAAGCTCCAAAAATAATCAATAAATTTTCCACAGGAAGAGAATTTTTTGGAATTATTGGAGGCAGAATACAAAAGATTAATATGCAGAACTCTTCAAGAGATCAGGAAGCAGATCAGACATAATGTAGAACAAGTCAAGGAACACACAGAAAAAGCTATAGAGGAAATTAAGAAGGTTATTAAAGAGCATAATGACAAATTTAATAGGCTA
>NW_004444234.1:751427-769817 GCF_000243295.1 Trichechus manatus latirostris | reverse complement strand
GAAGAATTATGTGGGACTCTATTAAGAGAAATAACCTATGAATGATTGGAGTACCAGATGGGGGGGGGCAGTAACAGAAAATACAGAGAGAATTGTTGAAGATTTGTTGGCAGAAAGCTTCCCTGATACCATAAAAGATGAGAAGATATCTATTAAAGATGCTCATCAAACCCCACATAAGGTAGATCCTGAAAGAAAGTCACCAAGACATATTATAATCAAACTTGCCAAAACCAAAGATAAAGACAGAATTTTAAGAGCTGCTAGGGGTAGACGATAAGTCATCTACAAAGGACAGTGAATAAGACTAAGTGTTGACTACTCAGCAGAAACCATGCAAGCAAGAAGGCAATGGGATGACATATATAAAGCTTTGAAGGAAAAAAAAAAAATGCCAGCTAAGAGTTATACATCCAGCAAAACTGTCTCTCAAATATGACGGCAAAATTAAGGCATTTCCAGATAAACAGAAGTTTACAGAACTTGCAAAAACCAAACCAGAATTACAAGAAATACTAAAGGGAGTACTCCAGTTAGAAAATCAATAACATCAGATAACAAGCCAAGGCTAGAAGTCAGGACAGAGCAACCAGATATCAACTCAGATAGGGAAGTCACAAAGATAAATCAAAGAGAAAACACTGAAAATAGGGAAACAGAGAGGTCACTATGTAAAAGATGACAACATTAAAACAAAAAAGAGGGACTAAAAAATGTAGACAAATTTTCATATGGAGAGGAAGTTAAAGCAATATAAATAAAAGATTGGTTTAAGCTTAGAAAAACATGGGTAAATAATAAGGTAACTGCAAAGGAAACTAACAATTCTACACATTTAAAATATAAAACATGAAAATTATAAAGACTCAGCAAATACAAAATCAACAACAATGAAAAAGATGAAAAGAAAATACATAAGGAAAAACACAAAATTAAGTGGAAAAAAGAAACTGTCGAAAACACACAAAAAAGATATCAAAATGACAGCACTAAACTCATACCTGTCAATGATAATGCAGAATGTAAACGGACGAAATGCACCAATAAAGAGACACAGTGGCAGACTGGATAAAAAAACATAATCCATCTATATTCTGCCTACAAGAGACACACCTTAGACTTAAAGACAAAAACAAGCTAAAACTCAAAGGATAGAAAAAAATATATATCAAGCAAACAACAATCAAAAAAGAACACAAGTGGCAATATTAATATCTGACAAAATAGACTTTAAAGTAAAATCCTCCACAAAGGATAAGGAAGGACACTATATAAGGATTAAAGGATCAGTACACCAGAAGGAGATTATTATAATAAATATTATACACCTAATGACAGGTCTCCAAAATACATAAACTTGAATAGCATTGAAAAGAGAGACAACTTCACAATAATAGTAGGAGACTTCAACACACCACTTTCGGTGAAGAGGAGAACATCCAGAAAGCTCAATAAAGACACAGAAGATCAAAATGCTACAATCAACCAACTTGATTTCACGGACATGTACTGAACACGCCTCCCAATAGCAACCAAGCATACTTTCTTTTCCAACACACCTGGAACATTCTCCAGAATAGACCACATATTAGGCCATAAAGCAAGCCTTAACAGAATCCATAGCACTGAAGTATTACAAAGCATCATTTCTGACCATAAGGCCATAAAATTAGAATCAAAAAGCAAGGAAAAAAAATCAAACACATGGAAACTGAACAACATCTTGCTCAAAAACTACTGGTTTATAGAAGAAATTAAGGATGGAATAAAGAAATTCATAGAATCAAATGAGAATAAAAACACATCCTTCCAGAACCCTTGGGACACAGCAAAAGCAGTGCTTATAGGTCAATTTATAGCAATAAATACACACATCCAAAAAGAAGAAAGGACCAAAATCAAAACATTAACCCTACCACTTGAACAAGTAGAACGAGAGCAGCAAAAGAAGCCCTCTGGTGCCAGAAGAAAGGAAATACTAAAAATTAGACAGAATTAAATGATACAGAGAATAGAAAAACTATTGAAAAAGTTAACAAGACCAGAAGTTGGTTCTTTGAAAACATCAACAAATTCAATAAACCATTGGCCAAATTGACAAAAGAAATCAGAAGAGGAAGCAAATGACCTGTAAAAGAAATGAGATGGGTGATATCACAACAGACTCAATGAAAATTAAAAGAATCATAACAGAATACTATGAAAACTTGTACTCTAAAAATTTGAAAACCTAGAAGAAATGGACAAATTTCTAGAAACTCACTACCTACCAAAACTAACACAGTCAGAGGTAGAACAACCAAATAAACCTATAAAAAAGAAGACATTGATAAGGTAATTTGAAACCTCTCAACAAAAAAATGCTCTGGGCTGGATGGTTTCACTGGAGAATTCTACAAGCTTTCAGAGAAGAGTTAACACTACTACCACTAAAGGTATTTCAGAGCACAGAAAAAGGTGGAATGCTCCCAAACTCATTCTTTGAAGCCAGTATAACTCTGATTCCAAAACCAGGTGAAGACACAACAAAAAAGAAAATTACAGACCAATATCCCTCATGAACATTGATGCAAAAATCCTCAACAAAATTCTAGCCAGTAGAATTCTACAACATATCAAAAAAATAATTCACCATGATCAACTGGAATTTATACTAGGTAGGTAGGGATGGTTCAACATCAGAAAAACAATCGGCATAACCCGTCACATTAATAAAACAAGAGAAAAGAATCACATGATCTTATCAATTGATGCAGAAAAGACATTTGACAAAGTCCAACACCCATTCGTGATAAAAACTCTGAACAAAATAGGAATAGAAGGGAAATTCCTCAACGTAATTAAGGGCATTTATACAAAGCCAACAACCAACATCATCCTAAAAGGAGAGAGTCTGAAAGCATTCCCCTCGAGAATGGGAACCAGACAAGGATACCCTTTATCACTACTCTTATTCAACACTGTGCTGGAGGTCCTAGCCAGAGCAATTAGGTTAGAAAAAGAAATAAAGGACATCCAAATTTGTAAGGAAGAAGTCAAAATATCTCTATTTGCGGACGATATGATCTTTTACACAGAAAACCCCAAAGAATACACAAGAAAACTACTGGAACTAATAGAAGATTTCAGCAAAGTATCAGGATATAAGATAAACATACAAAAATCAGTTGGATTCCTCTACACCAACAAAGAGAACTTTGAAGAGGAAATTACCAAATCAACACCATTTACAATAGCCACCAAGAAGATAAAATACTTAGGAATAAATCTAACCAGAGACGTAAAAGACCTATACAGTGAAAACTACAATACACTACTGCAAGAAACCAAAAGAGACCTGCATAAGAAGAAACATATCTTGCGCATGGATAGGAAGACTCAGCATTGTGAAAATGTCAACTCTACCCAAAGCTTTGTACAGATACAATGCAATCATGATCCAAATTCCAATGGCATTTTTTAATGAGATGGAGAATCAAAACACCAAATTAGTACAGAAAGGGAAGAGCCTCCAGATAAATAAAGCATTACTCAAGAAGAAGAACAAAGTGGGAGACCTCACACTACCTAATTTTAGAAACTATTATACTGTCACGGTAGTCAAAACAACCTGGTACTGGTATTACAACAGATACAAAGACCAATGGAACAGAATTGAGAATCCAGGTGTAAATTCATCCACCTGTGAGCAGCTGATATTTGACAAAGGCCCAAAGTCCGTTAATTGGGGAAAAGACGGTCTCTTTAACAAATGGTGCTGGCATAACTGGATATCCATCTACAAAAAACTGAAACAAGACCCATATCTCACCCCCATGCACTAAATTTATCTCAAAATGGATCAAAGATCTAAATATGAACTCTAAAATGATGAAGGTCATGGAAGGAAAAACAGGGACTAAGCTAGGATCCCTTATACATGGCATAAACAGAGAAAGAACAATAAGTAACATGTACAAACACCAGAAGAGAAACTAGATAACTGGGAGCTCCTAAAAGTTAAACACTTATGCTCATCAAAAGACCTCACCAGAAGAGTAAGAAGAGAAACTACAAACTGGGAAAACATTTTTGGCTATGATAAATCCGATCAACATCTAATCTCCAAATTCTACAAGATACTGCAAAACCTCAACAACAAAAAGACAAACAACCCAATTAAAAAATGGGCAAAGGATATGAACAGACATTTCACCAATGAAGACATTTAGGTGGCTAACAGACACATGAGGAAATGCTCACAATCGTTAACCATTAGAGAAATGCAAATCAAAACTACAATGAGATACTATCTCATCCCAACAAGGCTATATTAATCCAAAAAAACCTAAATAATAAATGTTGGAGAGGTTGTGGACAGACTGGAACACTTATACACTTTTCGTGGAAATGTAAAATAGTATAACCACTTTGGAAATCAATTTGGTGCTTCCTTAAAAAATTAGAAATAGAAGTACCATATTGTCCAGCAATCCCACTCCTTGAAATAAATCCTAGAGAATTAAGAACCATCACAAGAATAGATATATGCACAACCATGACGAATAGATAAATTATGGTATATTCACGCAATGGAATACTAAGCAACAATAAAGAACAACAATGAATCTGTGAAACGTCTTAGAACATGAAGGAATCTGGAAGGCAACGTGCTGAGTGAATTTAGTCAGTCGCAAAAGGACAAATATTGTATAAGCCCCCTATTATAAGAACTCAAGAAAAGGTTTAAACACAGAAGAAAACATTCTTTGATGGTTACGAGGGTGGGGATGGAGAGGGTTATTCATTAACTAGATAGTAGACAAGAATTATCTTAGGTGAAGGGAAGGAGAGCACATACTGTAGGGGAAGTCAGCACAACTGGACTAAACCAAACCTAAGAAATTTCCTGAATACAACGAAACACTTCGAGGGACAGAGTAGCAGGGGCAGGGATCTGGGAACCATACCTTCAGGGGACATCTATGTCAATTGGCATAACAAAGTTTTTTAAGAAAATGTTCTGCATCCCACTTTGGTAAGTGGCGTCTGGGATCTTAAAAGCTAGTAAGTGGCCATCTAAGAAGCATCAATTTGTCCCAAACCACCTGGAGTAAAGCAGAAAGAAGAACATCGTAGATACAAGGAAAGTATTAGCCCAAGAGACAGAAAGGGCCACTTAAACCAGAGACTTCATCAACCTGAGACCAGAAGAACTAGATGGTGCCTGGCTACCACCAATGACTACCTGACAGGGAACACAACAGAGAGTCCCTGATGGAGCAGGAGAAAATTTAGGTACAGAACTCAAGTATTAGTAAGAAGACCAGACTTAACGGTTTGATTGAGACTTGAGGAACCCTAGAAGACATGGCCCCCAGCCTCTCTGTTAGCACAAAACTGAAACCGTTCCCGAGGCCAACTCTTCAGACAAAGATTAGACTGGACTATGGGACTTAAAACGACACTTGTGAAGAGTGTGCTTCTTGGCTCAAGTAGATACATGAGACTAAATCGGCAGCTCGTGTCCAGGGGCAAGATAAGAAGGCAGAGAGGGTCAGGACCTGGTTGAATGGACACGGAAAATCTGAGTTGAAAGGGAAGAGTGTGCTGTCACAGTATAGGGAGAGCAAGTAGAGTCACATAACAGTGTATGTATACATTTTTGTATGAGAGACTAACTTGCATTGTAAACTTTCACTTAAAGCACAACAATAAATAATAATAATAAATTGATTAATGCTTAAGTAGAAAAAAAAAACATAAAGAAAACAAAAGTTCTCACAACTGGACCAATAAGCAACATCATGATAAATGGATAAAACATAGAAGCTTTCAAGGATTTCATTTTGCTTGGATCCACAGTCAACGCCCATGGAAGCAGTAGTTAATAAATCAAAAGACGCATTGCATTGGCCAAATCTGCTGCAAAAGACCTCTTTAAAGTGTTGAAAAGCAAAGATGCCACTTTGAAGACTAAGGTGCACCTGACCCAAGCCATGGTGTTTTCAATCGCCTCATCTGCAGGAGAAAGCTGGATGACGAATAAGGAAGACCAAAAAGGAATTATGCCTTTGAATTGTGGTATTGGTGAAGAATATTGAATATACCATAGACTGCCAAAAGAATGAACAAATCTGTTTTGGAAGAAGTGTAACCAGAACGCTCCTTAGAAGCAAGGATGGCGAGACTACATCTCACGTACTTTGGACATGTTATCAAGAGGTATTAGTCACTTGAGAAGGACATCATCCTTGGTAAAGTAGAAAGAGGGCCAGTGAAAAAGAGGAAGACCCTCAACAAGATGGATTGACACAGTGACTGCAACAATGGGCTCAAACATAATGATTTTGAGGATGGCACAGGACCCGGCAATGTTTCATTCTGTTGTACGTAGGGTCACTATGAGTTGGCACCAACCCAACAGCACCTAACAACAACATGGAGATTATAAGTCTCATGGTAACAGGAGATATTATGCATTTGGTTAGCCCTATATCCCTATTGCCTCTTACAGCGTCTCACAGAATTTTGACTCATTGATATTTGTTGAATAATTGAAATTCAATTCATTCTTCTTTGTTTTAACAGTCTTTGAAAATGTACTATGTTCTAACATTCTTATTCAACATATTCTTTAAGTTTTGCCTTCCTAATTGTATTTCTGTATTTATTGAAACAGAATCTAAAGCTTTTCAACTCCATTTAACTATTTCATATTTAACTCCAGCAAAATAAACACAGTAAAAAGAGAGAGATAGAAAAGAGACAATTGATAGTGTCTTTCTTTACAAAGCTTTTGAATTTCTTATATCTGTATTTTCAGAATTTTATTATGTGAAAAGCTTTATGGCTAATATTTCATCACAATAAAGGATTCATAAAACTATCAGTACAGTGCACACATATATTGTCTTTTTTTTATTTTTGTAAACTATACTGAGTTGTCAAGCTGTCCTTGTTAGTTTGATTTCGGGAATGCTTCCTATAGTTCTAATAATATCACTTTCAATAGAAAGTTCAAGCAGATAGGCTACATGTTTCTGGGTTTGGTGTTGTGCCAACAGGGCAAGGTACCAGCATGTTTACCTCTGCACTCCTTTGCCAAGCACAATGGTGTCCTTTTCATTAAACAGAAGACAGTCCTCAAAATCATTAACAGGAAACATGGACTTTGCCCTTGCAATAGCTAATGCACTCAATGCCATTATTATCTTTACGTGTTACTAAAAAAATATATATATATATATATATACACACACTATCTTTTAATTTTTAATTTAAACTATCAGAATAACTGGAACATAAATTACTTGTAGTTTGTGGTATTTCCAGCTCTCTTTGCATAGAAAATTTGTACTTATAGCTATAATAGATCTGTAAAATATGTGTTTGTTTTTCTTTTATTGTTGGTTTTGTTTGCTTTTTAGCCAACAAACGTAAGAAACTGTCAGCAGAATTATTCATTAAAGCCACATTTGCAGAAAGGTGTAAAAGATGACTAAGTTTATTTTTGAACCATTTGAAAATCCCCCTTTTTTTTTTAGAATAGAAATCTATTTCCAAGTAATCAATCTGCATGCAATCTGTTCTGTGCTTAACTAAATGCACAATAAAATCTTACAATATAAAATAGACCCATTTTACTCTTTAGGGGGAAAAAAGTCCATATCTGTGGAAATCATGGATATAGTATCAGGATATGGATCCAGCCAAATGAGAAAAAGACTGAAATAAAAGTGACCTAAACACGATATAATTTTCTCTCTCATTAACACACCAAACTAATATGACTTGACATGTTTATTTTGGATTAATGACCTTCTATCTTCTTGTAAAACATCTCTCGGTTTTGCTCTGATCAGCATGATCTAAGTTGATTTACTATCATGTCTATATTCCAGCTAGTAGTAAAGGGAAAAACTGGAAGGGACAGC
This sequence comes from Trichechus manatus latirostris, assembly GCF_000243295.1. Classification (NCBI taxonomy): domain Eukaryota; kingdom Metazoa; phylum Chordata; class Mammalia; order Sirenia; family Trichechidae; genus Trichechus; species Trichechus manatus. The sequence goes on along the minus strand of NW_004444234.1, from coordinate 761,901 downwards.
TTATCTGAAAATCAGATGTTGAATCTGATCTTGGAGGTTACTGAATTATAGCATATATACAATTTACAGACTAGTTAGGTGATTATGTGAAAGACTGAACTTAGATTGAGATCTCAACAGATAGCAAAGGGATTTTAGAAAATGTAATTGGCTGATTCTGGGTAATCTGAACTCTAAACCCCACTGAGTCTTCCTTAGCAGCAGAAGAAACTTTTTCTCCATTTTGAATAAGGCTGTTTGGGCAATGATTGTAAGCCTTGTAAGGAACTCACCTGAGGTAGTTACCCTTCAAGGGGATGTCTATCTTCTTATGTCCAGTCTTTACCACATTTTCTGTCTCCATGCTGGTGTTAAAGCTCAGTCTATCGCACATGAAAAAGTATAAAATCTGAACTCTGATTAGGTTTACACACCAAAAGAAGAATTTTTAGAATTTATTGTGATAGAAACTTTGAGTGTTTATGTGGGAATGGATACTGATAGTACTGGACCAAGGAGGAAAAACAAACATAATATTGAAATGGAGCGAATAAACCAACAGAGTTCATTTAATAGTGAGTGACTCTGGATTTCATGTGTTAGCTTGTTCAGCAAAGAGTATGTCTCACTTTTTATTCAGATGGTTGATTGAAACCTGTATTTAGTTGCAGCCTGTGATAATTCAAGTTAAGATACCAAATATCACTTAATAAAATATAAAGCCTTAGTAAGATAGAAAAATTGAAGCATATTTAAGGTGCTCTACCCACTCATTTCTCAGGTTCCATGTGGGAGACTGACATGGTTTGAATTATGTCCCCCAAAAACTGTGTATATCAGTTTGGCTGGGCCATGATTCCTGGTTCTGTGTGATTTCCCTATGTGTTGTAAATCCTGCCTCTATGATGTTAATGAGGGAAGAGGAGGATGGGTGGCAGTTGTGTTAGTTAGGCAGGACCTGATCTACAAGACTGGATTGTGTCCTGAGGCAATCTCTTGAGATATAAAAGACAGTAGTGAGCAGTGAGACAGGGGGACCTCAAACTATCAAGAAAGCAGTATCAGGAGCACAGCGCGTCTTTGGACTGGCGTCTCTGCGCCAAGAAGCTCCTAGTCCGGGGGAACATTGATGAGAAGGCCGAGAGAGAGAGAAAAAGGCTTCCCCTGGAGCTGACGCCCTGAATTTGGACTTTTAGCCTACTTTGACTGTGAGGCAATAAACTTCTCTTCATTAAAACCATCCACTTGTGGTATTTCTGTTATGGTGGCACTGGATGACTAAGACAGAGACCTAGGTTCTCTTCCTATCCAGTGTACCTCAAGCTCAGCCACCACCAGTCTGTCAGTGGAGGCTCATGTGTTGCTGAGATGCTGAACAGGTTTCAGTTGAGCTTTCAGACTACAATAGAGTAGAAGAAAGCCCTGACCATTAACTTTTGAAAATCAGCCGATGATAATCCTATGAATCAAAACAGTTCAATCCCATTGCGCATGGGGTCACCATAAGTCTGGGGCCTGTTCGACAGCAGCTAACAACAGCAAGAATCTATTTATCAAGTCCTAACTAACTCTACTGAGGGTTCCAAGAATACTTTACCATATTTGAGATTTGCGTTGCTAAGAGGAGTACCAGAATCTTTATTATGTGCTACTGTGGTTGTCCTTTGTAGTGTCGGAATGAAGGTGACAGACGTTATCGTTGAAATGAGAGTGCTTATTTCAGTGTAGATGGTGGCATCCCAGAATATTAGAGAGAATGTGGCAGCAATTGATCACCAGAGACAATGTGAAGATGACCATGATATGCACACAGAGGTCTTTGGAGTGGTTACATTATAAAAAAATTTTTTAGGTCTTAAGTATAAAGACGTCTTTCTTAACTGGGATTCCCTAAGACTCAAGACTGAGACAAAAGTTTTGGTGTTAATTCTTCATTAGAGAATGCAAGCCAGGAAGCAAAAGTGTGTGTAGTGTGTGTGGGGGGGGTGAGGAGGAGGCACAATGTACATTTCATCATTTCTATTCAGCATTTTGCCAGAGTTTCTAACCACTGCAATAATGAAGACAAAGAAATACATATAGGGATTTGAATAAAATAAATAAATCTAGTATTACTTACAGAAGGAAATAAATATATAAAATAGTACAAGCCCAGGGCCTAAGAACCAGGGCACCCAAAGGTTTAGAGCTTCAAGAGTTTCAGAGAAGTCAGAAAAGGAATTGGAGAAGAAATAGTCAATGAGGTAGGAGGAAAGCCAGAAGACTATTCAGTGCATCATTCCATAAAATTTATGAATGAGTTTCAAAAAAGAAGCAAGTGAACAAACATAAACGCTGCTTATAGTTCAAAAATATTGAGTATTTTATCCAAGTAAGCTGGCTAAAATGAAATTGATACAAACATTTGTGTTGCTCCACATTTGGTGCAGTAAAATTCTGAATGGAAATGGTTCAGCAATGAAGACAGATAAAATTAGAGCCAGTGTGTAATTTATCATTGAATACAGGACCTTTTGCCCTGGATAACCCCTATATCAGGTGGCAGAACAGATAAAAATTGTGACTATCTCAGATAAACTGAGATGTATTGTTCAGCCTAGGTAGAATGTACACTTTCCATGAGCTTTGCTTTCAAGTGAAAGCAAACATGGTGGCAGCAGAAGGGAGTTATTTAGTCCAAACATGTTAATTTTGTTTGTTGTTTTCAGATAGTTAAAACAAGTTCATGTTTGTATGTTGATGAGGATGAACTTCTAAAGGGGGGAGAATTTTTGTCACATGGCCAAGAGGGTGGAATTGCTAGGGCAATTTCCAGGAGCAGGCAGTAAAAATAAAATTTATTGGACAAGAGGATATATATCTAATGAATGAGGTTGAAGCATAAATAATGTGTCCATAATTATAGGAGAGAACTTCTGACAAATGGTTAACACACTCAACTGCAAACTGAAAGGTTGGAGGTTCGATTCCACACAGAGACACCTCAGAAGAAAGACCTAGCAATGTACTTCCTAAAAATCAAACATTGAAAACATTATGAAGCAGAATTTGACATTCATTATTATTCGATTTGAAGGCAATTGATTAATAATAGGAGAAAACTAGAATGCTGACCACAAGTACTGGTTGGGAAGATGTTGCAGTGAAGACTTGTGGAAATTCTCAGTAAACAGAATTGAAGTCAATAGTTAAAAATAAAAATAAAGCAGATAAAATAAAACTTTATGTTAGTATAAAATAGATGTCCTAACGGTAAAGCACTGGACCAGTAACCAAAGTGTTGGTGGTTCGAGCCCTCCCAGAGGTGCCTCAGAAGAAAAGCTTGGCAATCTGCTTCTGAAAGGTCATAGTTGGCAAACGCTGTGGAGCACAGTTCTACTCTGCATCACATGGGGTCACCATGAGTCAGAATTGACTTGACAGCAACTGGTTTGGGTTGGGTTTTGTTTAATGTAGCAAGTAAAATTTTGATTCATATAATGGAACATGTAGTTAACCATTAAAAATTTAAATCTAATTCACATTGTAAAGTGAATCACAGTTTCGATAATTTGAAGAAATAATGAAACTACAATAACACTAGAAATAATATTGTAACATATTTACTGTATATGGCAAATAATATATTAATATCTTTCCTAAGGAGAGATTTTATAAAAAACAAGGTAAAGAAAAATAACATTATAAATATGTGCAAATCACAGATAATTCTTAATGAAACAATTTCAAAAATAATATTAAATATAGTATTTGAGCATGCTAGTAAACAAACTTTTTTTTTTTAAATATTACACACTTCATCATTCTAGGGGAACCCTGGTGGCTCAGTCCTTAAGAGTTCAGGCTGCTAACCAAAAGGTTGACAGTTCAAATCCAGTTGCTGCTCCTTGGAAACCCTATAGGGCAGTTCAACTCGGTCCTATATGGTCACTGTGAATCAGCCTAGGTAACAGTAATCTTATAATAACTTAATTTGGTCAGAGCATGCAGACACAAAGAAAAAAAATCACAAATTTCTGGTCAACAGTTAAATTTAGGGGAATAGTCCTGATAATTTACAAATAACATTCACATATTCTAATCCAGTAAATTCATCTCTTAGATTTTTAATTTAAGAAGATAATCTGAGATGCACACAACTATTTCTGTTTAAGGAAACTATATAGCACTCTTTATAATTGTGAAAAATTAGACAAATAATAAATATTTAACAATATGAAATGGAAATATTCTGTAGTTTTAAAATATTTAATGGCAGTGAATTGTTAAGTTTACAAAATGTCATTAACTGTATCGGTAGTGTGATCTCAGTTTTCAAAATATATTTAATTATGTTTCCAACTATCTCTCTTATGTCTAGATTGATGTATAATGAATGAATATAAGAAAAAATGAAGGAAAGAAGAAAGCAAGGATAGAGAAAGAGACAGACTTGCAAAATATCAAATAGGGAAGAATTAAGATGCATTATAAATTATTTTTTATACTTTTTCTTAAGATAATAATATTAATAGATACTGTAACAGATCACTTTAAGGACAAAATATATCTTTCCTTATAACAGAATTCATTTTAGTTTTCAGTAATGCCAATCACTAATTTTTCCCTCGTGAAGCACTGGAAGACAAATCCCCACAGTGAAAAAAGGTACAAAAACAATGTCTCAGATAAGATAAACTAGATGACAATTGGCAAACCACTAAAACATTCACCGTTCTGTGCTGTTAGTAGTACACGAAAATGGTGTCATAATTTTGAGACTAAATAGGCCTACTTACATTTTATTTGAGGTGAACTATTCTAATCTTCATATTCCATTTCACATGCTTCACTCAGCTCTGACTGATTAAAATCATATTTATATCTGAAATATGTATCTAAGAAAGTATGGGTCTTTGTGTGTGTATGCATTATAGATCTTTCCATATTTTTGGCCAAAAGACCTAGTTCAACAGTTTCAACCTACACTTGGTTGGTGAGTAGTGGTGCATTGCTCCTTAACCACGCAATTTAAATGAGCAATCTACAAAACATTTCTGAGTTGTGTGTGTTTGTTGTTGTTAGATAACATCTAATCAACTTGATTCATAGTAACCCTATATACAACAGAATGAAACACTGCCCAGTCATGCGCTATCCTCACAATCCTTGCTATGCTTAAGCCCATCTTTGCAGCCACTGTGTCAATCCACCTCCGTGTGGGTCTTTATCTTTTTCACTGATCCTCTATTTTACCAAGCATGATGTCCTTCTCCAGGGACTGGCCCCTCCGGATAAAATGTCCAAAGCACATAAAACAAAGTCTGGCCATTCTCTCTTCTAGGAGCATTCTGATTGTCCTTCTTCCAGGACAGATTTATTCATTCTTTTGACAGTCAATGGTATATTCAATACTCTTCACCAACACCATACTTCAAAGGTATCAATTCTTCTTTGGTCTTCCTTATTCATTGTCCAGACTTCACATGCGTATGAGGTGACTGAAAACATCATGGCTTGTGTCAGGCACACCTTAGTCTTCAAAGTGACATCTTTGCTTTTTAACACTTTAAAGAGGTCTTTTGCAGCAGATTTGCCCAATGCAATAAGTCGTTTGATTTCTTGACTGCTTCCATGGACGTTGATTGTGGATCCAAGTAAAATGTAATCCTTGACAGCTTCAGTGATTTCTCCATTTATCATGATGTTGCTTATTGGCTCAGTTGTGAGGATTTTTGTTTTCTTTACGTTGAGGTGTAATCCATACTGAAGGCTGTGATCCTTGATCTTCGTCAGTAAGTGCTTCAAGTCCTCTTTGCTTTCAGCAAGCAAGACTGTGTCATATGTATATTGTAGGTTATTAAAGTCTTCCTCCAATTGTGATGCCATGTTCTCCTTCATATAGTCCATCTTCTCATGTCATTTGCTCAGCATACAGATTGAATAAGTATGATGAAAGGATACAACCCTGACGCATACCTTACCTGATTTTAAACCACACAGTATCCCCTTGTTCTGTTCAAAAGACTGCTTCTTCGTCTATATACAGGTTTTTCATGGGCACAATTAGGTGTTCTAGAATGCCCATTCATCACAATGTTATCCATCATTTGTTACAATTCTCATAGTCAAATGCTTCTGTATAGTCAATATTCTGTCATTTACTTTTGTGTTCAGGTAAACAGCTTTAATATATGATAGACACACATGACAGCACTGAACCTGCTACAAAGCATCAAAAGAAGAATGCTATTTTAGACGTTAAAATACAAGTTTTGAGGTAGTACAAGATTACTTCCAGGGAAAGATCAAGGAAATGGGGTGAAGATCAGCAGGCTCTTAGACGTATATGTGAGTCTGGTGATGTTGTAAATGAACAAATATCATTCCATTCTAGGAGAATAGTCCAGTCATTGAATTATGCCTAAAAAACCAGCCAGAGGCAGGCCAAGATTAGAGGATCAGGAATGAAGAGAAGGATTACTTCTTATGTAGAAACATCTGGAAATAATCCTCTGTGGAAATGATATTAAGATTTTTGTAAGTGTATGAAAATGCTTTCAGGTATATTGGGTTTGTTTTTCAACGTGAGAATATAATTAGTAAGACTTTTCAATTCTCACTGAGATTTGCTGCTCCCCCATCCCTAAAAGAAAAGAAACTGAGAGGAGAGGAGAGGAGAAGGGAAAGTAGGGTAGGGGAGGAGAGAGGACAGGAGAGGAGAAGAAAAGGAGATAATAATTTCCTGCGTTCAAGGACTTTTTTATTAACATTAGGTTACCCATACTATTTTATATACAAAATTTCTTTGAAAAAAAATCAAAATATATAAGAAAATCAAATCCCTAAAATAATCAATTAAGTTTGGGTGGAGATTTCACAAACATTTTCTTTACTATAATAAAGTAAGATCTCTAGGTTAATCTAAAAATTATTTTACAGGAACAGAGGAACCAACTTAAAAGGTACAGAGTGAAAATATTAGACCTGACAGTCCCATCATTCTAAAGCATTGTTTTATGATGCACCTTATTTAATAATAGTTCTTTGAAGGCTCATAACCCGTTTTCTGATTTACAGTGGCTGTCCCTTACACCACCTGTGCATGATATTAATTAAGAACTGGGGAGACAGTTTTATAAAAATGAAAAATTTTCTTTGTAATGGGGGAAGAAAAAAGCACTGGCAAGTTCTTTGTTCATCAAACTTTGGGGACACTCCAAATACTTGTCCCAAGGCTAACATTGTATATCTTCACAGTTTGAAGCAATAGAACAGTAAAAGATAAAGCTCACAACTTCAATAGTCTGCTTGGATATATCATCATGTGTTTCTGTCCACATGAAATAAATGTGCTTAGAGACCTGAAAGTGATTTGTGCATCCTTTCAAGCCCAGGATCCAAATAAGCAGCATGGACCTAGTAAGATGCCATGCTAGCTGTTAATCCACTAAGGAGTCCATTAGTATCTGTCACTTTGAATTAACTGAGTGTTTTTATGCTCATCATGAATTTAAGCACACTGATTTATATATGGAATTACAGATGGATTAAATGTTTCTTCTCTAATTCCCAGAAAGCATCCATCTGGAGAATTTTATAAATTAAAATACTTTTTTCCACATAAAGTCTCATAAAAAAGACTTTTCTATGACAGATCATTACCAAGAATAAAGTAACAGGTTTAAAATTTCTATCTTCTTGCTATTTAATAAATTTTAAAAAATTAAAATAGGGAGTAATTTAGAACAAATTTTGTTTAATTAAATTTTATTATGTATTAATAGTGCTTTTACATACTTTCTGAGTTTTTCATATGGTTTTATATGTTTCTGGGTCTTTAAACATGTTAATCTCCTAAACTGGAACACTGTTCATTATGCTCTATTACTTAAATAAATAACATTATTTTGTAAAAGCCCAAATAAAACCACAATTATAAAAATATACACCTACTCCTCACTTATCAAATATCCTATTATCTGATGTTTCACAATTACAACAGTAGTAAAAAATCTACTATCCAACTATTTGCATGTTAATGACATATGTCTGTCAGTAATGAACACCGAGGTGTGAGGCAAGAGTGACACTGGCTCTGAGGGTTAAGATTATGTGTCAGCTTGACTGGGTCATGATTCTCAGTGGTTTGGGACTTATGTAATGATGTAATTTGGCAGTTATATAATGATGTAGTCACCCTCCATTTTCTGGTTTGATGTGATTATCCTCTGTTTTCACACAACACCAAGTTTCGCATAACGACCTGGTCTTTGGAATATAACCATGTTGATAACTGAGGGGTGGGTGTAACTAGTGTTTCTCTTGTTTCCTTCAATTTCTTACCCCTGAGGTAATCAATAAGGAATCATGGTGACACAGTGGTTAAAGCACTCAACTGCTAACCGAAAGGTTGGCGGTTCGAACCTACTGGCTGCTCCATGGGAGAAAGATGTGGCAGTCTGCTCCCATAAAGATTACAGCTTTGGAAACCCTATGGGACAGTTCTACTCTGTCCTATAGGATCGTTATGAGTCAGAATCAACTTGATGGCAGTGGGTTTTGGGAAGGGAATCAATGTTAACAACTTGGTGTGTAATTTCCTGTTTTATCTATATGTATACCAAAGTAGAACATATGTATAGCACATATGGAATCACACTATATATAGTATTGCAAAGTACTGTATTCACAAGTTCTTAGAGAAGACTGTTTGGAGCAGAGCACAGACCAGACACTGTTCTAATGGCATGGTCAACAGGTGTTTATTGCTCATAGAATAAACAGGACAGGGATGAGTAGAACAGCAAACATCATCATCAGCCAATGTTCCTGTCTTAGTCATTTAGTGCTGCTATAACAGAAATACCACATGTGGATGGCTTTAACAGATATTCATTCTCTCACAGTCTAGGACGCTAAAAGTACAAATTCAGGGTGTCAGCTCCAGGAGAAGACGTTCTCTCTCTGTCAGCTCTGGGGGAAGGTCCTTGTCATCAATCTTCCCTGGTCAAGGAGTTTCTCAGCACCGGGACCCCAGATCCAAAGAACACGCTATTCTCCTGGCTCTTGGTTTTTGGTGGTATAAGGTCCTCATGTTTCTCTGCTCACTTCTCTCTTTTATATCTCAAAAGAGATTGGCTTAAAACAACCTGATCTTGTAGATTGAGTCCTGCCTTATTAACATAACTGCCACTAATCCCATCTCATTAACATCATAGAGATAGGATTTACAATACATAGGAAAATCACATCAGATGACAAAATGGTGGACAATCACACAATATGGGGAATCGTGGCCTACCCAACTTGACAGATATTTTTGGGGAAACAATTCAATCCATGTCATTTCCTCCTGTCCCATGGTATGCTGTTACATCGTATCCATTCACATCCCACTTCACACCATGGGAGAACAAAGAAGCCCCTCTCTCCCAGGGTTAATATAGTAGCAAGCATCCATGTCTACGTGCCAAACAGCATCACAGAAAGCCAGTAGAGGAAATAAAATTTTAAAAACCTGTTGCCATTAAGTTGATTCCAACTCATAGTGACCTTATAGGACAGAATAGAACTGCCTCTCAGGGTTTCGAAGAAGTACCTGGTGGATTTGCAGGCAATAAAAATTACTAATTGTCCCAGTGCACGGTGGGTGACCATCTACTGATTGGCTATTCTACCCTTTCTGATGTCAGAGAACAGCTCTTATTCGTTTACACCACTGGAATAACAGAGTTCTGGGTTTCTTTATAGGGCAATCATCTCCCCCTAAGGCACATACTTTACTTTTTGTCCATTAGCAAATATTATGTCCATTAGTAGCTACAGCAATGGGGGGGGGGGGGGGGGGTTTATAATATAGTACATCTGTTTACCTAGCAAGTGTCATGAAAAACTTTTGCATTAATATAGATAACTTATTTATATTATTAGATGCATAATATTCTATAATTAAATCTCAACATATTTTCTATTGCTTTACGATCAGATTTGTAACAATGCTGCAAATTAAACCATATATGTATGTGTTTATGTGTGTGTGCATAATCAAGCTTACTTTTATTTGTTTTTGTAAGTTAGATTAACCAAATAGCAATTGATCGGTCAAGAGTATATACTTTTTTTAAAATAAATACTGTCAAATAATGTTCAAATTTACTGAGGTATTTTACTTTTTTTTATTATTATTGTTGTAGTTAAATGAAGTTTACATTTCAGGTTAGTCTCCCATACAAAATTTTATGCATGTATTGTTATGTGACCCTAATTACCCATCCCATTCTGCGACAGCACACTGCTCCTTTCTGCCCCTGATTCCCCATGATCTTTCAACCAGCTCCTAACCCTCTCTGCCTTCCCATCTCACCTCTGGACAGAAGCTGCCCCTTTGCTCTCTTGTATCTACTTGACTAAGAGGCACAGTCTTCACCACTATCACTTTATGTCCCACAGTCTAGTCCAATCTCTGTCTGAATAGTTGGCCTCGGAAATTGTTTTAGTTCTGGGCTGACAGAAA
>NW_004444234.1:733594-750355 GCF_000243295.1 Trichechus manatus latirostris | reverse complement strand
CATCAGAGAATTAATTGTTTATTTTGGGAGCTTGCTGAAGCCATCATGGACGGCCTCTTTATGTGATTTGATATTGACTGTTGTCTCTGAGCCATCAATAAGTTATTATAATTTTATTTTATATTTGTTTAGTGAGTCCTAGCTTCTTGTTTTGTTTTGTTTTGATATGCCCCAATAGGCTGCCCATGTGCGCTAGTTTGATTATTGGCGCCTTTGAAGCTCTAACGTCCTGTTACCAGGTAGTTAGTTCTGTAACTAAGTATGCACACACAGGAGTCTGTTAAATTTTCCTATATGGGTTCAGCTCAGGTGTCCAGGCAGTTGGTCACCAAGTGTGTGGTGCAGGCTCTCACTTATAGTTTTAGAGAGTCACTGGTGATTGGTGTAGGCACTGGTATCTGGCTGTGGTAGGAGATCACACGCTAAGCCAGGCAGGGGGCTGACGGTTGCCCCTGAGAGTCTGAAAGGAAAGCATGTTCCTATTCCCTAGGGCTAGTAGGTAGGTGAGTTTTGCAGTGGGACTATGAGCACCCCACTCTGTTGGCTGTAAAGACTCGAGGGCACCATTTTTTCTTGGACTCCTGTAGCAGGTAACTAGGTGGTGTAGGTAATGCCACCAGTCCTCAAGCCCATGGTGCAGATTGGTAAAGGTGCCTGCTTAAGGGGCAGGGCTGTGTCAAGTGTCACAAATCTGCCACTTCACAGCTGAAGCAGTTGAAGTTAAACTTCAGAAGTTTACCCTGTTGTACTGTGGTAGTGAGGGCTAACACTGTTGAGATGAGTACCCACAAGTCTATACAGAGGTGTAAGGCACTCAAAGTCTGTGGACCCATTATGCCTGTGCCTAGCAAAGGATCTGTGCCGACCCTGAGTTCCTGGCTTAGGGGAGCCAGTAGCTTATTTCTTCCCTCTCCAAGGCCAGGAGAATGGGTAAGGATGCCTTTCTGGATCTACTTCTGGCCCAGCAGACTCCGGGTGCAGAGCGGGAAGGGAGGAGGTAAAAGGGAGAGAGATTTTTCCCAAATGGGTTTTTTTTTTTTTAAAATCCATGTGAAAGGCTGCATGCAAGTACTTATCTTTAGCCACTTGGGAGCTGCTTTTCACTGGTTCGGAGTGTCCAAGCAGAATCTCTCTTGCTGGATCTCTCTTGATGTGGAAACTGCCTCTGGAGCACATGCGCAGCTGTTTGCCTGTGTCACTGCGTACCTTGGAGCCAATCAGGGTTGAAGAACTGTGGCTCCAGCCGTGGTCCAGCACTTCTCACTTCTTCAGAGCCATCTCTCTTTCCCCCTGCCACTCAGTCCGATTCCTCAACTTTGCCTTGTTCAGGGCTCGTAGATATTCATATACAATCAAATCACTTGTTTTTCCAGGTCTTTGTTGTAAGAGGGATATAGGAAGCCATCTGACTACTTCGCCATCTTGGCCCCGCCTCCTGAGGCATTTTACTTTCTGCAAGCACTGTATGGGGAATCTTTATTTCTTCATATATACTGCAGTACTAAAAATTATCAGTATTTTGTCTTTTTGAAAACACCAAACTGATGGAAGAAAATATTTTATTATATGTTTGATTAGCATTTCTCTGACTATATCTTGCTCATGTATTATGAATCAATTGCATTTCCTATTCCATGAAAAATCTGTTTTTACACTTTTTTACATATTTCTATTGGAATTTTCTTTCAAAGAAAGACAACTTACTGAATATTAGCAATGTAAACCTTTTATCTTTATATATGAAAAAAAATTTTCTGAATTCTAGTGGTGCTTTTTTACTTTGTTAATGTTCTCAAGATAAATTGTCATTTTTCTCAAGGAAGCTTCCCTGATGGTCTGTTCTGACCCAAAGATTTTTGTTCTGAGAGTATCCTATACTAACCCTCCCATGACTCATAATTTTTGTAATTATTTGTTTATTATTTCCAAATTACCTGGAAGCTGCTAATTTTTTTTTAATAATTAGGGAAACATTTAGCTGAATGTATCTAAGGGAAACATGTCTACTTTTCATTGTTTTCTTCCTCTATTTTGATTGATTCTTTCATTGCTTCTTCTATAGTCTATATTCATAAATATTGCTTTAAGTTGTTTCTTGTGTGTTTCAAGGTTTATAGATAAACTATTTGCATGAAAACTCCAGTCTTCCTGCCTGTCCTAATTTCACCATCATATTTGAACGATAGTTTTACAGGACATATTTTTCTTGGCTGGCAATTTTTTTTCTTTCAAGATTTTATATATGTCATCCCATTGCCTTCTTGTCTGCACGCTTTCTGCCAAATAATCTGAGCTTAGTCTTATTTTTTCTCCTCTGTATGTCACTTCTTGTTTTTCATGAGCTGCTTTCAGGATTCTTTGTTTGTCTTTGGTTTTGGGGAGTGCAATTATGATATGCCTTGGTGATTTTCTTTTGGGATCTATCCTATATGGGGTTCGTTGAGCTTCTTGGATGTCCAGCTTTTCATCTTTCATGATATTTGGGAAGGTTTCTGTCAGCAGTTCGTCAATGATCCTCTCTGTGTTTTCTGTTTTCTCCCCCTGTTCTGGAACTCCAATCACTCTCAAATTTTGTTTTTGATTGTATTACACATAACTCTCAGTGTCTCTTCATTTTTCTTTGTTCTTTTTTCTGAGTTTTCCTCAGAGTTGTATCCAAGTGTTTGTCTTCAGTTGCACTGATCCTGTCTTCCACCATTTCAAATCTGCTCCTCAGCCCTTCTATGACACTGTCCATTTCTGAAATCTTGTTGTTTATCTTTTGGATTACTAATTGTTGTTTTTGTATAATTTGTAGTTGTGAATTTATTTTGTTATTTTGTTCCTGCATTATTTTCCTGAATCCTTCCATTGTTTTGTCTGTATTTTCCATGAATTTGTCTGCCTTTTCCATGATTTTGTCTATTTTTTCCTCATTTTTGGCTGCTTTTTGCTTCAACTCTTGGATAATTCTGAGTATTAGAGATTTGAATTCTCTATCAGATAGTTCTAGTGCATTTCTTCCACTGGAAAGTCATGTGGTGTTTTATTACTGGCTCCATCCTGTCCTGTTTTTGTAAATGTTTTGATACTGTCTGCTGTGTTTGGGGCATTCAGTAGTTACTTTTCTCATTTATTGATTGTAGATTTGTTTGTTTCATCCTTTTTTTATTTGGCTATGTATGAGCAGGCGGGCTGTGTGTTCTTTGTTTTTTTCTTGTCTGTGGGCATGATTCTTTTCACCTCCTTCTCCAACTGACAGGGTCATTCACTCAGATATGGTATAGCAGGGCAGGTCTAGCTGAAGATGTGTTGCTGGGATGGCTATTGTGGCACTTACTACAGCCACTACGGCGTGTTGGTAATCAGTGCAGGGTAGGTTCTGGTAGGTTGTGCCTCTGCTGGTTGGTGTTGTGATGTTAAGTGCACAGTGCAGGTAGGTATGATGGAGGGGGGAAATTTTTATGTGTGGAGCTAAGATGCTTATGGGAGAGAGGAGAGAGGAAAAGGAGCCTAAAACATACAAAGAAAGAAAAAAGAGTGCTAGGCTATCTTGCCATTGGAGTGGAGCGGTGAGAGACTATGAGATGGAGAAAAACAAAAAGGGGAAGAAGAAGAAAAGAAAAAGAAAAGAAAAGAATGAATAAATAAAAATTAGAAAGAGAAAAGAACAGCAAAGCTCTGAGGGATCCCGCCAGTGAAGCTATGAGGTCTGGGGAGGTTGTTCCCAGGTGTTGCAGTACAGCCTGTCCAGAGGGCTCCAGGTATTCAGCTCCAGGTATTCAGGGAACAGGAAGAGAAGGAAGGTAAAGAGAGACAAGAAACTGAGTAATGAAGAAAGACAAAAAGGGAAAAATGGAAACAAGAACAAAATAAATTTAAAAAAAATAAAAAAGAACAAGAAAAGCCCCCAAAAAAACAAAAAAACAAACAAAAAAAAAAAAAACCACGAAAAAAGAAATGCTCTCAGGGATCCCTCTGTGGGTCTGTGCTAGCTTAGGAGTTAGGACCCAAGCCGAGTAGCACTGCCCAGCCAGAACGGGCTCCCAACTCGAGAAAAGGAAAAGAAAACAAACAAACAATTCAAAACAAACAAAAGCCCCGGGATCCCAACAGTGTGGCAGCCCAGACTGGGTAGCAGTTCCACACTCGACTGGAGCTCTGCAGCCCCTTAGGAAGAAGCAAAGATGGCACGTGGAGCCAGGTATTTGAGCAAAAGGAGGGGGAGGTGGTGAGAGGTAAGGAAGAAATCAGAAGAAGCAGAAAAAAGCAACACCAGCAGCCAACAAATTACACTTAGGGAGCTGGACAGTGTGCGGGTGGAATCCAAGCAGCTGGTGCTTCCTGTCCAAGAGACTGTGGCCATGGGAAGCAGAGGAGGCCAAGTGGGGGTGAAGAAGGGTGGGGGGTGGGAAAGCATATATCGCAAATTACTGGTTGTTTTGTCTCCTGCTGGAAGCTCCATGAAGCTGCTTTCTCGTACTCCCTATTGGCTGGTCTCTGATAGGAGTCCAAGGTGGTGGATCCATGCTGCGTTAGCTGATAGGGGACCTCTGCATGAATCTCTCCTCGCTCTCCGTTCTCTGTCAGTTTCTTATTCCACTTGGTGCTTAGCTGAGTTCTTTATCTCTTCATTTGATGTTTTAGGGTTTCAGGATTGCTGTTTTCTCTGTTTGGCTTAGTTTTTCGGATCTTTGCTGTGGAGGGATGGTGTGGTGCTTCTGCCTAGAGTGCCCTTTTGCTGGAAGTCTGATGAGTTATGTTTTAAAAATATCACTCTGACTGCAGTGTTAAGAATAGATTGCATTTGAATAGACCTGAAGAGAAAACAATTGTGAATCTATTGCAATAATCCTAGTTAGATGAAAGTTTCTTACATGAGGTTGGGGATGCAGGAGGTGTTGAGAAATCTCAGATACTGGATATATTTTGAGAAATGTCAGTTACTGATATTCTTTGAAATTTATATATTTAGAATATAAATTTCCTGACAGATTTGGATGAGGGTTTTAAAAGAAAAGGAGTAGTCAAAGTGGCTCCAAGATTGTCTACCTGAAAAATGAGGACTAGGGTGTGAGCATTAAATGAGAAGGTAAAGATGGTAGATAGAACAGGTTTGCAGCAGACTCTTCTAAAATATTAAAACATTTTAGGAACTTTTAAAAAATACCTGTACACAAAATAGTACATTTCTCTGTGATTGTAGAGAAAATACTTACGTTTATGCATGGTTAGGATTTTCTGAACAAATTTTACTGATTTCTGGGTTAAAGCATAAACCTTGAATGTTAAAAGGTGATTTACATAGCAGGATACCATCCTGAGATGTACCTTTTCAGAAGTATGTGTTTAGATTTTAAAGAAGGATAACACCTGGAACCATGAAGATATCCCAGTGGCTTAAAACAGAGAGGCTTGTTTTACCTTCCCTCTGTAAAACATGTATTTACATTCCAGAAGTTAAGAAGCCAGTGATATCCTTTTTCTTTCTCTTTCCAAGGAAAATTTGTTTACATTGGGTAGATTGTTTCTTTCCTTCTCTAAGTAGAAAAATAATGCTACATATATAAACTTTCAGATTCATATGTTTCAGGTTCCTGACCAGGAACACAGACACTAGTATGTGTAAGATAGTATCTGGCTCTCACTGCATTACCCAAGAAAAGGAAAGAATTAAGGTAAAGGGGAAACGATGCAGTTACTGATGAAAGTAATAATAATTGGTCCCTGCCCCAAAAGCCTCATGTCTATTTTCAGAATAATACAAATGAATAGGGATATTACAAACTTTTAATAACATTTCAGAAAAAAGACATAGTATACCTTTTTCTATGCTCTTTAAAAGTTGAGATGGACATGATAGCATGAAATTCCTTCTGATTACAAATTGATGACAAATTTTAAAAAATCATAGTAGCTAAGGTAAATTCTGCACTTTTCATAGATTTTTATCACACAATTTCAATTGTATCTACATTTTGAGACCATTGCACTATTAAATTATAGAAAGATGAATGGAAGTGGAGTTATGTGGGTTCTGAGAAATAGAATGGACTCAAATGTATAAAATACCTAGGAATAAATTTAATCAGGGATGTAAAAGACTTATGTAAGGAAAGCCACACTGCAAGAAACCAAAATGACTTACATAAATGGGAAAATATACCATGCTCATAGAGTAGAAGACTTAACATTGTTAAAATGTCAATACTACCCAAAGTGATCTAAAGATATAATGCGATCCCAATCCAGATCTCAACAATATTCTTTTGCAAAATGGAAAAACAAATCTTTATATGGAAAGGAAGAGGCCCAAATAGCTAAAGCATTATTGACGGGAAAGAACAAAGTAGGATGCCTCACACTTCCCCATCTCAGAACTTACTATACAGCCACAGTAGTCAAAACAGCTGCAAACATCCATTAATAGTAGGAACATGGAATCTACGAAGTATGAATCTAGGAAAACTGGAAATCATCAAAAATGAAATGGAATGCATAAACATTGATATCCTAGGCATTAATAAGATGAAATTGATACTGCCATTTTGAATTCAACAATTATATGGTCTATTATGCCAGGAATGACAACTTAAAGAGGAATGACTTTGTATTCATCATCAAAAACAACATTTCAAGATCTATACTGAAGTACAACAGTAATAGGATAATGTCCATACGACTACAAGGAAGACCAGTTAATACGACTATTATTCAAATTTACACACCAACCACTAAGGCCAAAGATGAAGAAGTTGAAGATTTTTACCAGCTTCTGCCTTCTGAAATTGACAGAACGTGCAATAAGGTGCACTGATAATTACCGGTGATTGGAATGCAAAAGTTGGAAACAAAGAAGGATCAGTAATTGGAAAACATGGCCTTAGTGATAGAAACAATGCCTGAGATCGCATGACAGAATTTTACAAGATCAACGACTTCTTCAAGGCAAATACCTTTTTTCACCAACAGAAACAGCAACTATACAAGTGGACCTCACCAGATGGTGTACACAGCAATCAAATCAACTGCATCTGTGGAAGAAGACAATGGAAAAGATCAATATCATCAATCAGAACAAGACCAAGGGCCAACTGTGGAACAAACTGTCAATTGCTGATATGTAAGTTCAACTGGAAGCTGAAGAAAATTAGAACAAGTTCACAAGAGTCAAAGTACACAACTTTGAGTATATCCCACCTGAGTTTAGAGACCATCTCAAGAATAGATTTGTGCAGTGAACACTAGTGACCAAAGACCAGATGAGTTATGGAATGACATCAAGGACATCATACATGAAGAATGCAAGAGGTCATTAAAAAGAAAGAAAAGGCCAAAATGGATGACAGAAGAGACTCTGAAACTTGCTCTTGAACATTGAGTAGCTAAAGGGAAAGGAAGAAATGATGAGGTAAAAGAGTTGAACAGAAGATTTGGAAGGGCAACTTGAGAAGACTAAGTATTATAATGACATGTGCAAAGACCTGGAAATAGAAACCCAAAAGGGAAGAACATGCTTGACATTTCTCAAGCTGAAAGAACTGAAGAAAAATTCAAGCCTTGAGTAGCAATAGTGAAGGATTCTGAAGAGAAAATATTAAATGACACAAGAAGCAACAAAAGAAGATGGAAGGAATACACACAGTCACTATACCAAAAAGATTTGGTCAAAGTTTAACCATTTCAGGAGGTAGCATATGATTAGGAACAGAAGATACTGAAGGAAGCAGTTCAAGCTTCACTGATGGCATTGGCGAAAACAAGGCTCTAGGAATTGACGGAATACCAATTGAGATAGTTCAACAAACAAGTGCAGCACTGGATGCGCTTGCTCATCTGTGCCAAGAAATTTGGAAAAGAGCTACCTGGCCAATCAACTGGAAGAGAGCCATATTTATGCCTATTCCTAAGACAGGTGATCCAACTGAATGCAGAAATTATTGAACAATATCATTAATATCACACGCAAGTAAAATTTTGCTGAAGATCATTCAAAAGCGGCTTCAGCAGTATATCGACAGGGAACCAGAAATTCAGGCCGGATTCAGGAGAGGGTATGGAACCAGGGATATTATTGCCAATGTCAGATGGATCCTGGCTGAAAGCAGAGAATACCAGAAAGATGTTTACCTGTGTTTTATTGACTATGCAAAGACATTCCACTGTGTGGATCATAACAAATGATGGATAACGTTGTGAAGAATGGGAATTCCAGAACACTTAATTGTGGTCATGAGGAACCTGTGCATAGAGCAAGAGGCAGTTGTTCGAACAGAACAAGGGAATACTGTGTGGTTTAAAGTCAGGAAAAGCGTGCATCAGGGTTGTATCTTTTCACCATACTTATTCAGTCTGTATGCTGAGCAAATAATTCTAGAAGCTGGACTATATGAAGAAGAACAGGGCATCAAGATTGGAGGAAGACTCATTAACAACCTATGTTATGCAGATGACACAACCTTGCTTGCTGAAAGTGAAGAGGACTTGAAGCAATTACTGATGAAGATCAAAGACCACAGCCTTCAGTATGGATTATACCTGAACATAAAGAAAACAAAAATAAGCAACATCATCATGCAGGGAGAAAAGACTGAAGTTGTCAAGGGCTTCATTTTACTTGGATCCAGTATCAATACCCATGGAAATAGCAGTGGAGGAATCAAAAGACACATTGCTTTGGGCAAATCTGCTGCAAAAGGCTTCTTTAAAGTGTTGAAAAGCAACAATGTCACCTTGAAGACTAAGATGCACCTGACCCAAGCCAAGGTGTTTTCGATCACCTCATATGCATGTGAAAGCTGGACAATGAATAAGGAAGACCAAAGAAGAATTGATGCCTTTGAATTGTGATGTTGGAGAAAAATATTGAATATACCACAGACTGCCAAAAGAATGAACAAATCTGTCTTGGAAGAAGTACAACCAGATTGCTCCTTGGAAGCAAGGATGCTGCAATTTTGTCTGATATACTTTGTTTTATTTTATTTTATTTTTATTGTACTTTAAGTGAAGGTTTACAGAACAAATAGTTTCTCATTAAACAGTCAGCACACATATTGTTTTATGACATTGGTTAACAACCCCACGACCTGTCAACACTCTCCCTTCTTGACTTTGTTTTTTGGTGAAAATATACATAGCCAAAGATACACCATTTCAAAAATTTCTACATGCACAATTCAGTGACATTGATTACGTTCTTCTAGTCGTGCTGCTATTCTCACTTTAGATGAAGGTTTATAGAACAAAATATTTTCTCATTAAACAGTTAGTACACATCTTGCCCTATGACAATGGTTAACAACCCCACGACATGTCAACACTGTCCTTACTCAAGCTTGGGTTCCCTATCACCAGCTATGCTGTCCCCTTCTGCCTTCTAATCCTTGTCCTGGACTGCTGTGTCTCATTAGTCCTGTTTTGTTTTATGGGGCTGTCCAGTCCCCAGCTGAATGGTGAACCTTGGAAGTGACTTCACCACTGAGCTAAAAGAGTTTTTGGGGACCATACTCTTGGGGTTTCTCCAGTCTCTTTCAGGCCAGTAAATCTGGTCTTTTTTTGTGTGTGTTAGAATTTTGTTCTACATCCTTCTTCAGCTCTGTCCAGAACCATCTGTTGTGATCCCGGTCAGAGCAGTCAGTGGTGGTAGCCAGGCACCATCTAGCTGTACTGGACTCAGTCTGGTGGAGGTCTTTGTAGCTGTGGTCCATTAGACCTTTGGACTAATCTTTTCCTTGTATCCTGTTCTCTTCACTCTCCCTTGCTCCCGAAGGTGTGAGACCAGTGGAATATCTTAGATGGCTGCTCACAGGCTTTTAAGACCCCAGACACTACTCACCAAGGTAGAATGTAGAACATTGTCTTTATAAACTGTTATGCCAGTTGAGCTAGATGTTCCCTGAGACCATGGTCCCCACAGCCCTCTGCCCAGCAATTCAGTCCCTCAGGGAGTTTGGATGTGTCTACGGAGCTTCCATGACCTTTCCTTGTACAAGTTGTGCTGGCTTCCCCAGTATTGTGTACTGTCTCATCCTTCGCCAAAGATACCACTTATCTATTGTCTGTTTAGTATTTCCCTCCACCCTTCCCACCCCTCATAACCAACAAAGATTGTTACTTTTTGCGTGTAAACTTTTTCATGAGTTTTTACAGTAGAGGTCTCATACAATATTTGTCCTTTTGTGATTGAGTTATTTCACTCAGCATAATGTCCTCCAGTTTCATCCATGTTATGAGATGCTTCACAGATTCATCGTTGTTCTTTATCGTTGTGTAGTACTCCATTGTGTCTCATATACCTTGGACATGTTATCAGGAGGGATCTGTCCCTGGAAAAGTACATTGCGCTTTGTAAATTAGAGGGTCAGTGAAAAAGATCCCTCAATGTGATGGACTGACACAGTGGCTGCAACAATGGGCTTAAGCATAACTGCAATCGTGAGGACTGTGCAGGACTAGGCAGTGTTGCGCTCAGCTGCTAACTGAAAGGTCAGTGGTTCAAACCCACCTGTGACTGGCTAAGCAGGAGAAAAGACCTGGCGATCTACTCCTGTACCAAGAAAACCCCCAGGGGCAGTTCTACTCTGAACTATAAAGTTGCAGTAAGTCAAAATCTACTGGACAGCACACCACAGCAACAACATAGAGACAAATTGAGGATTGTAGTGATGTAAAATCTTTAAATATGCAAGATAGAATAAACAGTAGTCCATAAATGGATACTTTGGCCTAAAATAGTAATAAAAGTAATGGGTGTAAATTTTTTTTCAAAGGAGATGACAGTAAAAGTTAAACAAAGATTAAAAGTAAAATGTTTTGTATCTGAAGCTCTCTATATACTCTACCCACCCCCCACTCTAAAACAATAAAAGCCCAAGGTCAACCAGCTCTTAAATGTGATGACATATTAAACTTGTCATTTGCATTTCTAAGAAAGGAAGATCAAAAATATCAAATTCTCTAAGTAAAAAAATCAATCGATCAAATTTTAATGGCCCACCCCCACTTCTGTAAACCTATGAACATAGAAAGTGGGGAAGAGAAGTCTGAAGAGCATTAGTGAAAAGAGTAAAGAGGACTGGAAGCCACAGATAAGACACGAAGAACAAAAGAAGTAAGCCCAGAGAGAGAGTTCCAAATCTAAATGTCAAAATATTGAACATAGATTTTCATCTATAAAGTCACAGCACAAGTTATAAAGAAAGGGATTGAAAATGAGAAGGACTAGATAAAACAGGTCCAGAGTAATATTGTTTCTGGGAAAGAATGAGATAAATACGTAAGGAAAAGTGCTCCTTCGGATGTCATCATAAAGTGCAAAAAGGATTACAGTATCCCCCCAAATAACACACCCATGTAAATAACATGCACACTTATAACACACGGAAATGACAAAACTATGTAAAAATGTTCTGGCAAAGTACGTCAACGAGTATTCAACCTCATTCAATAGTCCAAAAATGTTACTTTTGATCATATTTGTATTATAAAGGGATAAGCTGTGGTCAAGAAGTCATGGTTCGAGTTTGGTAATCGGAAAATAAACAATTGAAACTATGTGTTTGTTTCTCTTAAGTTGATAATCATAACCCTGTTGCTTTTCAGTCATCAATTGGAACCTTGAACCTACTGAAGCCTGTACAAAAATGCTGTCAATTGGAAGAATAAACAAAGCAAAGCCTGTACTGGCATAAACAGCATCGAGTAGCTATCAGTAGGAATCTCAACTCAATATGTATTGACATAGTTATCACAGTCCTCTTCTGACTCAATCTTTTTAATTGGAAGAGTAAACACAACAAACTGATACAGGATTGCTCTTGGCTCAATAGTTGAATGTGAAAACCTTATTAGATCATCTTAAGTGAAACCATTAATCTATGTTAGGTCTGCTTATTTCATTCTAATTGTGTCTTATTAACACCAGTGTCTTTCGTCAATGATCATGAGTCACCTTAGTCATCTGCTTTCCAGCATGTAAAAAGACGCTTGCTTCTTGTACACTCACAGTTGATTTTGTTATCTCTTTGCTATAAGCAGCCAGTTATCAATTATATTGTGCACATTTTTTTTAGTTTATAAATCTAAATCTTAGAACACTTTAGGATCGTGGCAGGAATTAAACACAAGTCCTACACTGCCGACTTCAAACTGAAAGTCATTTCGAGGACAGAAGAAACAAACAGAGTGGCAGAGTAAGAATTCAAGGTTGGAGAGTTGTCCATTCATGAATGGAGAAAGGAGAAAAAAGAGCTGGAGTAAATGAATCCTCAAAAATGTGCAAGTAGTGGTTCCAAAGTAAAATGGCCTGAGTTGGAGAACTACTTGAAAGAGTAGATTACTTCTCAAAAGGAACAAAATCATGCTGTCTGTTTTGTCACAATTCAGATCAAAGTGAAGCTTCTCCCAAATGAAAGAGGAATTCCGGATTTCAAGGTGAGTTTTCACCTGGATTTCTAAATTCATGAAAAGGAATTGTCTTTCTATGAGAATGAGAATCACCGATGATGATAATGAATGAATAAATGAAAATGGCCATTTAAAGATGAGAACACAATTTCTTCTGGTGACTTTTATATTTTGATTGCAAATACATTGATTATCAAAAACTATGTTTCAGTTTAGATTTATGAAAGCAGTAAAATATAAACAGAATTTTGTTCTCGTGGTTTTAAAACCAAACAAACCCGTTGCCGTGGAGTCAATTCCAACTCATCGCGACCCTACAGGACAGAGTAGAACTGACCCATAGGGTTTCCAAGGAGCAGCTGGTGGATTCCAACTGCTGACCTTTTGTTCACAGCATCTCTTAACCACTGTGCCACCAGGGATCTTATTGTAGTTTTAGGCCCAGGGCTCCTATTGTAGGTTTAGGCTTAGGATAATTTCTTTCTTTTTTTTTTTTTTTTAAAAGCTCCCTAGATGATCTAATATCTATGAACCACTGTGCCAGCCAAAGGGCCAAAAAAAAAAAAAAAACTCAAACCAAATCCATTGTCAAGTCGATTCTGACTCATAGGAACACTACAGGCCCCTGAAATTCTTTTTTTTTTTTTTAATTGTGCTTTAGGTGAAAGTTTACAGAGCAAATTAGTTTTCCATTAAATAGGTAATACATAAAGTGTTTTGTGGCATTGGTTGCCAACCCGGTGACATGTCAACACTTTCCCATTCTCCACCCCAGTTTCCCTGTTTCCATTCATCAAGTTTTCCTGTTCTTCCTGCCTTCTAGTCTTTGCTTTTGGGCTGGTATGCTCATTAGTCTCACATACATGATTGAACTATAAAGTACTTCCCTCATGTGTGTTATTTTTGGCCCTATAACACATAGCCCATGGAACGGATTCCAACTCATAGTAACCCTACAAATCTGTCTAATATTTGGCTGAAGGGTGAACCTGAAGAGTGACTTCAGTACTGAGTTAAAAGGGTGTCCGGGGGCCATACTCTCCTGGTTTCTCCAGTCTCTGTCAAAACAGTAAGTTTGGTCTTTTTTTGTGAGTTAGAATTTTGTTCTACATTTTTCACCAGCTCTGTCTGGGAACCTCTATTGTGATCACTGCCAGAACAATTGGTGGTTGTAACTGGGTGCTATCTAGTTGTTCTGGGCTCAGTCTGGTGGAGGATGTGATAGTTGCAGTCCATTAGTCCTTTGGACTAATCTTTCCCTTGTGTCTTTGGTTTTCTTAACTTTCCTTAGCACCAGCTGGATGGGACCAGTAGATGTATCTTAGATGGCTGCTTGCAAGCTTTTAAGACCTCAGTCGCAGCTCACCACATTTGGATGTAGAACATTTTCTTTATAGACTATGTTATGCCAATTGAGCTAGATGTCCTCTGAGACCATGGTCCCCAGCCCTTGGCCCAGTAGCTTAGTCCCTCAGGGAGTTTGGATGTGTCTGTGAAGCTTCTATGACTTAGGCCTAGGATAATTTCTTACTTACTAATGTCTAGCTGTCCATGCATTCATACTTCCTGGTTTCTGGATGGCATCCTATTTCCATAAAAAGCCCTTCAGTTCACCATTAGTTGCACTTGGTTTAGTAAAATACCTACATTAAATTAAGTTTCCATAAAATCAGCTTTATCCCAGTAACATTAAATCCATTGGAATGAAAAAAAAAAAAGAAAAGAAATTTAAGTCAGAAACATGTAAAAAAATATATCGGTATAGCATGCTTATGAAAATAAGGCACAGGGCTTTGTGCTGTCTGCAAAAAACATAACATGCATGTTATTTGCATAAAACATGGTAAGGAAAAAACTTAAGAATCATGAAGAAGTTTAGAACGAAAAAAATATATAATAACCCCCTCCTTCTCTCACTACAAACACCAACATAAGAGTTTAAAGAAGTTATAGTTCACAACTTTGTCAGGAGAAAGTACTCTTGATCTAGCCACCCAGCCCACAAAATGCTTTGACATAGAAGAAAATCTCCATTCAAAACTGCCGCAGAAGAAATGAAAATCAAAATACAACAGCTAAAAAAAATTCTACCCCTGACTCTCCATGAAAGAAACACACAGAAAGCAGACAAAAAGTGTAATTTGTTACTCTAAACCGAAGGTAACATTTGGAGATAAAATAAATTTATATTTAGGTATGATCATTGCTGACTCATTCAGGGAGCTGTTATTTATTTGTTTTCATTGTGTGCCTTGTAATTTTGGATTCTAAACTCATGTTAACTAGCATTTAATCTTATGACTCCTAACAGGCCTGGTTTGAGGCTGTTTTTTCCAGAGTATATTTGTATTTCATTTAGCCAGTTATACATCTAAGACTTCTTCTTCTTCTTCTTTTTTTTTAATTTTGCTTTAGGTGAAAGTTTACAGCTCTAGTTTCTCATACAAACATTTATACACACATTGTTATGTGACCCTAGTTGCTATCCCTATAATGTGACAGCACACTCCTCCTTTCCACCCTGGATTTCCCATCTCCATTCAACCAGATCCTATTCCGTTCTGCCTTCTCATCTCGCCTCCGGACAGGAGTTGCCCATTTAGTCTCATGTATCTGCTTGAACTAAGAAGCCCACTCTTCATGAGTATCATTTTATGCCTTATAGTCCCGTCTATTCTTTGTCCAAAGAGTTGACTTTGGGACTGACTTCAGTCTGCATTAACAGAGAGTCCAGCAGACATGTCTTCTGGGGTTCTTCCAGTCTCAGTCAGACCATTAAGTCTGGTGTTTTTACTAGAATTTGAGTTCTGCACCCCACTGTTCTACTGCTCCATCAGGGACTCTCTGTTGTGTTCCCTGTCAGAACGGTCATTGGTGGTAGCTGGGCACCATCTAGTTCTTCTGGTTTCAGGCTGATGAAGTCTCTGGTTTACGTGGCCCCTTTTGTCTATTGGGCTGATATTTTCCTTCTGTCTTTGGTGTGCTTCATTCTCCTTTGCTCCAAGTGGGTTGGGACAAATTGATGCATCATAAATGGCCACTCACTAGCTTTTAAGAACCCAGATGCCACTTACCAAAGTGGGATGCAGAACATTTTCTTAAAAAACTTTTTTATGCCACTTTACCTAGATGTCCCCTGAAACAATGGTTCCCAGATCCCTGCCCCTGCTACAATGTCCCTCGAAGTGTTTGGTTGTGTTCAGGAAACTTCTTAGCTTTTGGTTTAGTCCAGTTGTGCTGACTTCCCCTCTATTGTGTTTTGTCCTTCCCTTCACCTAAGATAATTCTTGTCTACTATCTAGTTAGTAAATTCCTGTCTTTCTCCCTCCCCAGACTCGTAACCATCAAAGAATGTTTTCTTCTGTGTTTAAACCTTTCTTGAGTTCTTTTAATGGGGTGTCATACAATATTTGTCCTTTTGTGATTGACTAATTTCACGCAGCATAATGCCTTCCAGATTCATCCGTGTTATGAGATATTTTGTGGATTCAGCATTGTTCTTTACCCTTGGGTACTATTCCATTGTGTGAATATACCATAATATGTTTCTCTGTTCATCTATTGATGAGCACCTAGGTTGTTTCCATCTTTTTGCTATTGTGAACAGTGCTGCAGTGAACATAGGTGTGCATACATCTGTTCACGTGATGGCTCTTATTTCTCTAGAATATAATCCAAGGAGCGGGATTGCTGGATCATATGATATTTATATTTCTAGCTTTTTAAGGAAGCACTAAATGGAATTCCAAAGTCGTTGTACCATTTTACATTCCCACCAACAATGTATAAGTGTTCCAGTCTCTCCACAACCTGTCCAACATTTATTTTATGTTTTTTGGATTAATGCTAGCTTTTTTAGGTGGGATGGTATCTCATTGTAGTTTTGATTTACATTTCTTTAATGGCTAATGATCATGAACCTCATGTATCTGTTAGCCGCCTGAATGTCTTCTTTGGTGAAGTGTCTGTTCATATCCTTTACCCATTTTTTAATTGGGTTATTTGTCTTTTTATGGTTGAAGTTTAACAGTATCCTGTAGATTTTAAAGATTAGACTCTGATCAGATATGTTGTAGCCAATAATTTAATTCCCAGTCTGTAGGTTGTCTTTTGAATCTTTTGGTGAAGACTTTGATGAGCATAGTGTTCGATTTTTAGGAGCTCCCCATTACCTAGTTTCTCTTCTGGTGTTTGTACATTTTTACTTATGGTTTGTATTCTGTTTATGCTCTGTATTAGTGTTCCCAGCATTGTCACTGTTTTTTCTTCCATCATCTTTATTGTTTTTGATTTTATATTTAGGTCTTTGATCCATTTTAAGTTGGTTTTTATTATTTTTTACTTTTTGTTTTTTAATTGTACTTCTGGTGAAGG